>NW_023276807.1:272545876-272610876 GCF_003668045.3 Cricetulus griseus | reverse complement strand
AGAGAAACGTGATTGCTCTTACATGAAAGTCAAACTCAGTCTGCCCATTCACAAGACACCCTCCCCAATCTGCTGCCGAAATAGTAGATATAAGGCAGTCTAACTCCTAAAATTATTGCTCTGGTTAATAAAATAAAATGAATATTTGCCTACATATGTAATATTTCACAGTTAGCTTTACTGGGTTTCCCTTTATAGCCTAATCCTGGTACAGGTTTCTCAGCCCTCCATACTGCCAATACCCAAACAGTATAATCTGCCTTCAGTAAATATAACATGGCCTAAAGATGCAGTTTATAACTGGGACAAGATAAAGTTACTTTCTGATACTGATATCCAAAATATTGAAGTGAATGCAAGTAACAAGGTGAATGATGTATTAGCATTTCATTTCATATTCACAGTTGAAAAGGGGATATTGGTTTTAGAAAAGGTAACCCAAAAGGATTGTGAACAAATGTTACTTACACTTAGGATATTAAACAACAGAGCCAAATGTAGGGAGACACCCTAGCCCCGCCCTGGGACAGGTACCAGGTGGACCCAGGACTCGACCATAAGGGTGTGGTGTAGGAAAGCCAAGGTGACGTAAGGGAGGCTTCTTAAAGACGGCTCGTGGAGACCCAAGCCCTTTTTGTTCTGGCCGCGCTTGCTGGGTTCCTGTAACCTCGCTCTGGCCTGCGTTTTGCCCTGGTGTTTTCTTGAATAAAGAGACTTTAATCTATCAGCCAAACACACAAATGGGTACCTACTTTTCTTCTGTTACCACACTTTCTCTTAGAGCCTTTCAACACATTTCAGAGCTGATTCTCCTGTCATCTCCTTCCCATCGGTCCTCCTGTTCCTTTTGGCTTTCCAGTCACATATGTCCTCCATACGCCCCCCAACCCCCCAGAACTTCTTTTTACACGTTTGTGGTCTCCTTTCTGACTTCACCCTCATTCACACCCATTTATAAACAACACACACACACACACACACACACCACACACACACACACCACGCAACGCACGCACGCACGCACGCACACGCACACGCACACGCACGCACACATGCACACTGTAAACTAGGGTGGTTGTGCTCCTATGAATGAGAAAATAGAGTTTGTGTCTTTCTGAGTCTGGGTCACCTTGCTTAATTCTTTCCAACCCCATCCATTTCCTTGAAATTTTCATAATTTCCTTTTTCCTTAGAGCAGAGTAAAATTCTATTGTGTCTACATACCTCACTTTCAGTACATATTCGTCTATTGATAGGCATCCAGGCTGCTTTCATACCTTTGAAGAATTGTTTTAAATCTTCCTACTTATATAATAAGTATAACATGAAAAAGACTTAGATTTCACTAAGTAATGCTTCAAGAATAAAATTAAAACTCAAATGCATTTGTCCTTGAAGTTCTCTGAATAGCATACCACACAGACTACTACATGCAACCAAACCATCAGCTTTTGCGCTGAGAGCACAACTAGCTGCTCCAAGAGCTAGTGCGCAGGAACCGATTCTAAAGCCAAGACAGGAATCATCAGGAAACTGTCCCATACAGAGAAAGCTTGAAACACCAGATGGAAGGAAAGATCCATATGAGAGGTAACACTGTGCACTTAGTTTGCTTTCCTTCCATGTCCCAGGAAGACAATGCCATCTGAGTGAGTCCCTGTATAAACAGTAGGCAGACAGCACGGTATTCTTTGAGAGTCAGTTTACAGCCTCACTCATATTATTAATCACATAATCATAAAAATTATGACTGAGAGTTTCAGATTGGGAATTGGGGTGACCTGTGCCAGAGTTCACCAGATCCCATCTGCATGGGAAATCATGACCAGGCCACAGAGGGAGGCCCCTCGAGCAGCCTTCTGACTGCCCGCTGGTTCCAAAACAGCAGGCCAGATGCTAGCTGTGCACTCCACCAGGATCAAACAGAAGCCGGGGCCACTGCTTCTTTCCTGGGGACGTGGAAATTAAGTTTAATCTAGGTATACTGTGCTCTAAAATTTCTCTACTATCACAAAAGCTCACAAGTAATTTTGTGTGGGGGAGTCTACATTTGACCAATGAAGCAGTCACTTAACAATAAATTCTTCTCCCTTTCCTGTCCTTTATAAAACAGTTTTTAAAGCATGCCCATCCTTTAGAATTCACCATGTAAATAAGTAACCATCAAAGATGATAATAGGGAGCAGGGAGGGGACCTTCTATTTAAAAAAGAAGCAAAAACCCCAACTTATTCTGTAATAATTTTGGAATCTTCAAAAGTTAGCAAAACTAGTACAGATAATTATTGTCCAGCTTTGACTCAGGCTCTGAGTCTGGGGCAGCTCAGCTCATCCCTGTGCTGATTCTCTGTATGTATAAGCCACAGACCACACACTGTTTGGTAACATAAACCCTTGACAGCCTCTAAATATGGTCTTGCGCCTTTCCTAAGAAGAAAACAGGTCTCTTCTGCAATCTGAGTGTCTGTTGAGTCTACAGAATTTACTCGGATTTCCACAGTTGTCCCATTTGTGGCTTTTACTACAAAGGGAAGCCCCTTTTCCTGGTTCAAGCAGGATCTAGTGCAAACCCCCTGTACCCGGCGGTCTGTGCCTCTGGTTTTCTTTGATCTAGATAAGCACTGCCTTTTCTTTGTGTTTATTGACCTTGACACCTTTGAAGATCAGAAGCCATTTATTTTGTTGATTGTCTTTCGGGTTGGTATGTCTGGTGTTTCCTCATGATTATATCCAGTCTACCATTGTCAGTTCTGTGTGTGTGTGTGTGTGTATGTGTGTGTGTGTGTGTGTGTGTGTGTGTGTGTGTGTGTGTGTGTGACACATGCCAGTGTATGTGTATCACAAATGATTACTACAAGAGGTGCAGGACATAGGTGAGCCCTTCCTGCTTGGTAAGGTTGCTAGTATGAAGCAGTTTCCTTGGTGCTTGGTAAGTATATTATGGAAGGACATCAAGAAACTATAAAAAAATAATAATAACAGTTTTTCCATTTTCCCCATTAACTTCAGCATCTACTAATCTTCTTATTTTATATTCTCAATGTGTTGCTTTTTCTACATGTATTGGTTTAAAAATCTGTGTGGCGGAGCCATACCAACTCCTTCGTTTATCCAACCCAAGTGTTTCCAGCTCCTGACTCTCTCTTCAGCTACAGGCTGTAAGTTGCTGCTGGCAGACTTCCTGTGTGGCAGACTCCTAGTTTGACCAGGGAAAGCCACTTCAAGCAGTCCCTGTGTCTTCTTAACAGATCTGCTTCTGAGGTTTTCCTGTGTTTGTTTTAGAGTTCACACAGCGTGTCACACTGTAGCCAAAATGGTCTGGAACTGCCACACACGGATCCTCCTGCCTCTGCCTACCAAGTAAGTGGAGTCCAGCTAAGTGCTGGGATGACAGGTGTGAACTATACCTGTCCTTCTATCACTCTTGTAGCACAGCTTTCCCCTTTTACACAGGCAGTTCAGGCACATCTTATGCTTTTCCTGAAGCCAAGGCACATGGACAAGCACACTCTACACAGGACTGTCATCCTATAACAGTTGCTGTCCCAAAGTGTCAACTGTGCCAAAATCCAGAACCTGTCAGCTAGAGAATATACATAGGTGTGTATACATGGACACATACATGCATACGCACACGCCTTTACAGAGTCATCAGTTTATATTAGAGCCTACGAGTTCTCACAGATACTTTCAGACCCTACTTCATACCACACACAGGGTTCATTCCACCCCCAGGCATTCATTCCCACATCTGTTACTGCCTTTCTGACAAGGGGAAACTTGGTTCTTATTATCCACAATATATGTATTTATTTCCTCAATTCCAGAATGTACATAAATTGGTTTCAGACTTGCTAACCCATCAACTATGAAAAAATATATTAACTAATTAGAGTTTAATATTTATTTGGAAATGTTTTCTATTTAGCCTGGGGATATATACAGTTAATAAACAATTAAGTTATTAGAGTCAGTTCTTCCCAAACACTACCCTTCTGCAGGGTTATGTGGCTCATCTGAAATGTGTCCCATTAGTTGTTAGTATTCCATGTTGGGTCTTACTTACAAAACACTGATTAGTCCCAGAATTTCTACCTTTGTTCCCATTTACTTGTCTGCCATCTCCAACTCATTTCCTCTGCACCCACTCCACCTCCTGCTAATCCTGTCTCTTTATTCAGAAATCTGTATGTACACATATGTGTGTACCCATAGAGAGCAGAAGATTCCCTGATTCCCTGAAGATAGCTTGAGTTATGGGGGGTTGTGAGCCATCTGACATGCATGCTGAAGCTAAACTCGGGTCCGCTGGAAGAGCAGAGGCTGCAACAACCCAGCACCCAGACTTGTCTAGAGGATGTTCTCAGATCCTCACTGGCCATTCAAATTTATAACATACACTTGAATTTGATAATAAAGTTCTTTTCATTACTAACACGAAGCTAGAACTTACATTTGGTATATAACGTTCTCCTCAAAGTGGGTAAGAATGACCACTGTACAGACTGGAGTGCAAGGGTAGCTTCTGATTCAGGCAGACTGCATTCAGAAGGCTGGTGTAAGAACCAAAGATAGAGACCCAGAGGAGAAAACCACAGTTTCTAGCAAACTACCTGTGTCTTCTCCAAGAAGAAGCCAAGAGCTATTTTCCCAGACCCTGAATTAATCAAATGTAAGGGCCTGTATCCATCTACACAAGTCTCTACTTCCCAACCCAAAAGCTCACAGACAGTGACACAGCAAACTCACTATCCAACTATGTGGGACCACGGTTCTTCACAGTCTCTTGTATTATGCACAACATACAACTACAAGATACCATGAGTCATTTAGAGGAAAAGCTATGTCCTATGTTCAATTAAATAACTTGGGCTGCAGAGAGTCAAACGCCTGTGTCCAGTGTCCATGTGTAACCCATTCACATTTTTCTCATTTTCATTTCAACACGGTAACCAGTTGTGTCATGGAAATCCCTAATTACAAACCCTTCACTCTGCTCTCTAGAACCAGGCACCATGCACAGTAGCAAAACAGCACTCGTGTGTACTTTACCTCGGATCACGTAATTATCCAGTGCAGCTTCCATCCTCTCCAGTGCTTCTGCTCTGTCAGACCCATATGTGATTAGCTACAAGTAAACAAACAAAATGGTACATAGAGCCAGCACCTGGTAAAGGCTTAATACTGTCTAGCGCATTCACCAATGTGCGTCTTCAGTTTTCACAGTGGTCTGATTTTTCAATATAAAATGTCAATTAAGATTTCTTTGAATAAACAAATGAGAACCAACCTATCTCAGATGCTCCCCTTACATATCATTGTCATAGTAAAGAAATACTTGAAAACAAAACAAGCATTTTCTGACAGCAAGGGCAGAAGAAAGATGGGGGAGGGAGAGCAGATCCTGAAGAACCTACACAGCACATCAGCACATGGCCCAGTGTGGGCTGGGGATAAAGTTCCTGATTTCCCTGGCTTTCTAGGCTTCCAAGTTTGATTTCCTAAACAACTAAAACTTTTGTAACTTTCAAAAGAGCCAGTATGAAAGTGAACAAAGAGGCTAGCCTGTCCTTAAAATTACTGTCACCCATAACTTGATGAAAAACTAAACATGCTGGTTAAAAATGACAACGAAGGCCATTTTTTTGCATGAATCTGTGTCTTTTTATATGTAATCTCTAAAATTAAAGAAATAAGACTTTATGAGAATATATATTAAGGCTTTTTCTGATGCATGTCATCGAGTTTCAGGCTGTAATTATTTTAGTAAATTTTGTAAGCTCTTCAATATAAAGCCAGTTTGCCACATGGTGTCATATAGCTTTAAGGTCAGCACTTGGGAGGCAGAAGCAGGCAGATCTCTGTTTTAGGCCACCCTGATCTACAAAGCACATTACAGGTCATCCAGCTACATAGTGAGACCCTGTCTCAGGAAAAATAAGTAAATAAATTTTACACATATAAGCCATCTGGAAAATTTGTAGGACATTTTTCTGAATGGAAGTACAATCATCCAAAAAAGAAACATAGCAAATTTGAAAACCAATTTGTGATATTTTGTGTATTTTTACTTTTAAATTGTGTTTCTCTAATAATCTAAGATTTCTTTAAAACAATGGTAAAAACTTAAATGAAAAAATTACAAAATTTTAAAAACTGGCTTGTTTCTTCAGCTACAACTACATAAGAAAGCACTTTGGGGACTAGGAGTGTGGTTCAGGGCAGAGTGCATGATCCCTGCTTTATCCCCAGCACTACACTAAAAGAAAACTTGAAGATGATTGGTCCTTTTTATAAAGTTACTGTTTCAGAGACAAAGGATTTTCAAATAAAACCCAAACTTTATATTATAGCATTTTATAATTTATGTAGTCTTAAGATTCTAGAGAGTCATGAATATTCACTTTACTCTGCTAAGTTAAAGTTCAGAAAGATCCATAGGCCAAATCCTATTATACAATTTTCTATAAAAGTTAACTGGGTGGGGTGGTGTTTCAGTGGTGGGGACCTGGCTGGGACGCACCAGGCTCTGGGTTCCAGCTATAGTGTAAACAACAAAAGTCAAATTCACTCAAGTTGTAATTTGGAAAACCTTTGAAGGTCAAAAGCACTCCACAGAACCTGCCACCCTCTTTTGGAAGAGCAAAAACCAGCCTAATTCCTTTCATTGCAGTAGGCTGGGCTGCCATTGGTTAATATGGGAGCTGCGCATATGCACAGGAGCAGTGCTGGAAGATGATGGGAACTGCACATGTGCACAGGAGAAGATGATGGGAGCTGCGCATGTGCACAGAAGCAATGGGGAAAAGATGATGGGAGCTGCGCATGTGCACAGGAGCAGTGCTGGCAGACGATCGGAGCTGCGCATGTGCACACGAGCGGTGCTGGTGACTGTGACTTGACTGTGGCTGAGGAAGCCCTATAAAACTACGAGATAACTGTTTTCACTTTCACACACTGCTTTCTGGCTGGTTTAATTATACAGTACATTGTTAAGAAAAAGGCTTCACTTCTGATTCCTTAATTAAATATGTGTACTGTTTCAAAGAAAACAAAGAAATGGAACTAACTTTTGATATCATGGGGTCATAATAGATGCTGATATCACTTCCCGGCTGGATGCCACTGTCAACTCGGACCTGAGAAAGAAAAGAAAAAAGTATGTAACTTCATATTGGGCAGACTTGTTTTCTTTAACCACAAGCTATTTTTTTTCCCATGGAGAAAGGGGATAATAAAATTGCGATCTCAACATCCCTGCCTCTGGAAAACTGAAAACAACCCAGACACATAATGAGGGGCTGATTTTTGATCTCTTAATATGCACTATCGCATACAATTTTTGTTCTTTCACAAAGGAAGAAAGAAAGAAAGGTAGGAAGAAAAGGAAGGAAAAGAAAAGAAAGGAAACTGGGAGGCTTCATACATTCCTACCCTAGGATGCACCTGAGACTGGCTGCAGAGAGTTGGGATGATGCCCCACTAAAGCCCCCACCCTCAGGAGCACTGAGGGGGCCCTGGCTACCCCTCCTCCTCACAGACCCCGAACTGGTCAGGCTTTCAAGTCTGCAGTACTTTTCCTCTTTTGCCTCGTCCCCTCAACTGTAAATGCTATTTTCTGATACTTTTGGTCCCCAGGGGCCTCTGTGTTTACACAGCTTTCCCCAAGGCTCTGCTCTGTGAGATTGCAAGCTCCAATTAGAGTTTGGATTCTGTGCTTTTCATCTTGGGCAGGACCGGCACAGGTTCAAAAATATCCTTTTGAAGCCCCTGGTTGCTGCTAACCAGCCAACAAGTTAGTGCATCGCTGACTCTTGTTTTCCTCTCCCTGCTTGACACCAGCGGCACAGCAGAGGTTAGCCATGTAAAACTTTGAAGGAGCACCTGCCAGGGCATTTATTAGATTTATTGTGATCAAGTTTTTTATCAGAAGTATTTAGAAGCTAATCAAAATACTCAAGACTGGGAGGTATCATATCCTAGGGCTTGAGGACAGAAGAATTTAATCGAAGCTTCCAAAACAGCAGGGTTGTGGTGCCCAACATCGGAAGGGGTGGGAAGAGAGGACAGGAATCTCTGGCACCCTTGAGGAGGAGGTTTCCCAATAAACAGCAGCTCATCTGTCTGTGGCAAGGCTGGAGAAAAGGTCAACGCAGCGGCTGGTAGGCCCTTAATATTTTAATTTAGGCAATTATCAAGGGACCGCACATAGAACCTCTTGTCTAGGAGATCCACATGAGGGTGGGTGATGGCTTTATTACACGGCATTAGAAGATGAGTGAAAAAACTCACAGCGCTCTTCTCTTAAGGTTTTAAAGAAAAGGGTGGAACATGCCCAGGGAATTCTTATTTCTTTGTGCACAGCACAAGCAGCCATCTGGGCTCATGTACCCCACATTCCAAATGAAGGTCTAAAAGTGAAAGCCACTGCACATTGGCACAGGATGTGTGCACCTTTGTTTCCTGAAAACATACTTCAGGACATAAATTTCTATAAAACTTGGTGTTTGTAAAACAAAAATGGAAAAGAATTAATGGGGTGGCCATGGGAGCAGTAAAGTTTTGGTGTGTTTTCTCTCGGCAAAAGATGCTGTTTTATGAGCTTTGGTGCCAGTAAGCCAGAACTACTCTCCCAGCTGGTTGGCTGTATACCACAGCACATTGCCGAAGCCTGCGTGACCCCTGGACTGGTGCAGGTCTGAGAGTCTTGACTTTTAGTACATCTTGTCATCTTCTACATGGCTATGTCCAACCCACTTGTAAAATACCACAGACGATAAGGAATATTATTATGTCCCTCTGCCATTCATAGTGCAGTTTCATCATCTTAAATAATACTGCCCTAAAAACTTAGTAACCTATCTGTGGCTGCCAGGTATAATTGTCTGTATTGTTTACTAAAATAATTACAGAAATTTGTCACTTTAAACCCACAGGGTCAAATCAAAATGCATCGTGTATGATCAGCACATACAGGCAGGTAGACATTCCCAAAAAAACTGCACAAAGCAAAAAAGAGCCCTCACTTTTAACTTACTGCTTATATAGGCTTTTCCAAATGATAGCCAACTATATATCTTACTTCTAACAACCAACTAAAAACCAAATTCGGTGCCCATTCATCCATGAAAACACAGCCTACATAAACTTTCACTGGCCACTTCAAGAATAGAGTCAAATGGAGCTCTAAGCAGAACAATCAAAGACTACATGGAAAAGAAGCCTCACCACTGCTGTAACAATGTGTTTCAGGCTTAAAGATGCATGTGAGAGGTGTGAACCAAAAGTTAACTCTAAAGTATTTGCTCCTTCTTGGGACCAAAAAAACCTAAGCCAAAATTGGCTTCCCAAGTGAAACTGACATATCTAGTTTTAGTAAAGCGAGGGAAAGAGGACCCCACTAAAAACCACCCATGTACCCCAAGTGTGAGATTCTCAAGTCAGTCCTCAAATACCTCCTGTACAATTAAAATTGCTTTCGTCAGCCAAACAGCAGACTCTGGAAACTATCAGGCATGTCCCACCCTTCATTCTCAACTCACCTCCCCCTCAGCACAACTCCCAGCCTGCCTTGTCTACCTGACAAGTGACAGCCCAATCTGATTAAATGCTTCTAAGGGAGGGGACTCATGGGCCTCCATGACAGGCCAAAAGTGATCACCATGGAGATACATAATTACAGCTGTCAACGCATCTACTGTCCTGCTGACATCAATTTGATTGCTCCCAGCAATAATGATAGACAAAGCTTAGTGCGCACTCTCCTGCCCCCAATCTCTTCATCTATTCCTTGGTCCATTTAGCTGACATGCAACATTCACACAGGCAAATAACAGCAGTAAGCAGAACATTTAAGGGATTTTAATTGTTTTTTCTTTCTATGGATGGATCACAACTGCAAATGTTATTACATAAAACTCCTGCTGCAGCATTAATTGAAGAAAGATTTGGTGGGACAAAGACTGTAGGGGGTAGAGTTTGTCCATTATCACTTTTACTTTCAACAGGTCTCACGTTTGAAAATTGCAAATTGCAAAAACTTGAGAGGGCAAAATGTTTGACATTCTGTGAGCTATTACAACATGGTGGAAACTTCTAACAACTAGAGTAATCATTATGCTTCTTATTTAAGACTTTTTTGTTTGATTAAAAAAGTGTTTAGATATGTCCCTCTGACACTTGCTCTCATGTGCTATTTAGCATCACATAATGCCTGTTCAATCTTTACAGTTTTTTCTGCCTCCACGCTTTGAACACAGCATGGAGTCTCTAGGCCGAGAAGGGGTCAAATCCCTTTAGAAAGCACATGGGCAAAAAACAGTTTGAAAGTGAAATAAATCATATATCCAATAACATCTTTAAATTTAGAAGTCTTCCTGTCATCTTTCACCATCTTCTTACCACCCATCAAACTGAACAATCATATTCACAGATGGTGCAGCCTTATCACCCACTAGCTAACATTACGTCATCTACACATGCACTTAGTGCCTTGATTAAGAGAGAGAGTATAGCCCTTGTTCTTTTTATGCAACCAGATTGTATTAACAAGGAATACACCGACTATGGAATAAAATGAACACTAGTCACTTTTTCCTTAGAGCTGATGATACCACTCAAAACGAGTTACTTTGTTCTCCTTAATAAACTCCTGCTAATGAGCTGATTTTGTGCTAGAATTTCTTGATGTCTGACTACAACAGGGGGCTGGATTAGAGTTTATTGGTTTTGTTTTGTTTTTGAAAGAAAAGATTATATTTTTAACAAAAAAAATGTCATTTCCCATTCTTGGGATGCTATAATCTTTTACAATATAAATTATCATTTATATGATTAAATGCATTTGAACTTACCCTATTAAGTGGATTCAGATGTTTCTGAATACCATAGAGTACAAATAATATTTTTTATTTAACACAAAACCTGACTCCCCATGAATTTCCCTTGTCCCTCAATTTACACCCTTTAGGGTTGACATGCTGTAACATAAAAGTGTGCCATAAGTCAAGGTCCGAGTCCCTCAGTGGCATCACGGTTAATGACTTACACCAGGTAGATGTGTCGGTTCTTGGTACTGAGACAGTCTCCCAATAGATGGTAAGCCAAAAGACTTGTAGGGGTCCTGGGGGTTCAAAGGAAGGGAAGAACGGTCTTTGAAACAGAAACCAGCACAAGGAAGGTTAACTACAATGAAGAGTATTTATAGGTCTATTTTTAACATACAGTATTTACGAACTCAAGATTCCAGAGTATGAATGTCTCATCCTCTAGACAACTTCCAAGTATATTTAAAAATCAAACAGAACTGCAAGAAGAGTTGAGGCTGACCTCCATACTTTATTGAAGTTGGTAACATTCCAACTTTTCCTTAAACTTCTTAGAATGCCTTAGGGCCAAAAATAAAATGACCTAGATTCTCCATCAAAATGTAACTCAAGTTCAGAACAACAAATGCAACACACTAAAGAGATTTGTTTTTCTTACTTCTCCAAACAGGTCACATATGGTCAACCTGAGAAGCTGAGTTCTTCAAGAAAAGACTCAAAAAAAACTGCACATGCTTACACGAATACACTTGCTTCGCTCATAACACCATGGAGAACAAGACTGGAGTGTTCAGGGTCAGCACCTCACATGTGACCAAGAGCAGAAGCATTGGGACAAAGCCTAGTGTTGAGCTACTTAAAAGATTTCAAAATGACTCACAGTACTTTTGAAGATGTTATTAACTCACGGCTGTAAATTAAGAGAGCATTTTGCATCTAAAAGATACAAATATTTATGCTGCATTCTTCAGGTCATCTGAAGAAAGCATCTTCAGGTACTGAATGATCTGAAATCTGATTTGCATAAACTGTCAGACTAAGACTTTGGCAAAACCCATAATTAAAATTATAAATCGAGAGTGCATGCTTTACTAAAAGCTTTACCATTTATGGAGTCACAAAGGACAAAAATCACCAACACTCAGCCGAGGCTCTGCTGCCTCTCAACACATTGCTATTGATTTCCTCACCTAGAAAAACAGGAGCTTTACTTACACTCCATTCTGTTTTCAATTGTTCCAGATTACCTAGTGCTCGCTCTTCTGCTTTGACCACAGGTTATCAAACCCTGATTCTACCTGCAGTTTAGACACACTGGCTGCCCTGCCTTGGACATAACCACCCTTCTGCCTCCCATCAAAACACATTTACCTCAGCATAAACCCGACATTCAACTGCCCAGCCACTGAGGGGAATATCCACTTGCTTGTGCCTGAGAGGGTAACCCTTAGCAACACGAATCATTTCTTGGACTAAGTCCAGGCCGGTAATGCATTCTGTGACAGGGTGCTCAACCTGTAAGGCCAAGACCACCAGTTAATAGGTGAAGAAAAAGGCAAATAAATGGACATCAACAACAAAAAAATCCAAGTTTCAAAGTCAAGTGAAACAAGCTAATTTTGTTTAACCTTTAGTAATACCTGACTACAAATTTTCATTGAAATACACAAAATGAAAGAATAAACACAATTCTACACAGATGGTGGTCAGAATAACCCGTGAAATCATTTGTAAGCCTTTGTGTTACTTTCCCCAGTTTTGATTCATTGCTACCCAACACTTAACAGTTCAACTTTACATTTCTTTTGCTGCAGTTCTCAACATGGCTGATAGTCAGCCCCTTCTGCTACACTTGCCGCAGCATGTGCAGTGAGGCTGCTGGTGTTCTCGAGACCTCGTCTAGTCTGAGTTGTGCCCACTTGCATGCTTTCACTAACCTGTCCTGACAAGCAGCAAGATTAGCGTAATCTTGCATCAGTGCAGCGTGGCAGGAAGCAGCAGATGGAGCCTTCAGGTTGCCTTCTCTCCAGACAGGCTTGGGCAGTGCTTAGCATGCACATTAGCAAAGAAGGGTGAGGGAAACCACTCTGCTTCCTCAGCAGACTGCGGATAACTACTTCAGCTGATGCTGCCAGGGGAGTACCTGGCCTTCCACACCAACACGTGGGATACATATGTGCAAACACATGCAACTGACATACAGCCACATGGACAGAGATCATCATTATAATTTGATTGACTGTTTGCTTACAAATCTTTAATCTTGTGTTAAAATAAAGCCATTTACAGCACCAAAATAAAGAACATGTAGTCTTTCATCTAAAATCTCAAATAAGTTCTAAAAATTTCAGGAAAGCATTGGTCATATGTACTACTTTGATACCAATTTTTCCCTTGTAAAAATTAAGTTCTATGTGTATGTAACAATAATTTCTTTATCGTGACATGTCATATTTCATACATGAACATAGGAAAAGGTCACTGAACAAGCAAATTCTCTTCTGGCTTTGACTGCACTAATTGAAGGACAGGGCTTAGTCATTACAATAATCTTGAAGCTTATCATAAGCAGACAATGCCATGGTCTTTAAAAAAAAAAAGCTTGGTAAAAATAAACAGATGGCATCCATAATTAGCTCTGTGTGTGTTATGAGTTTGTTTACAGTTTCAACAACATTTTAAGACATTTTGACATAATTTTAATGACAAATCATTGCTAAAATAAGCATCTACCCTTTGTAAAATAAATGTGACACTAAATAAAGATCTTATTAGGCAGTTAATGCATATATATTTTAAATCAAATTATGATTTATGAGAAACAATATTCTACAAGAAACAAGTGCAAAACCTTTCTGTTAATATTCAACACAAATTTCATGTGAAAGAGCATCTCAGCATTCTTAACTATTCAAGATTTTAACCTACTACATGCCAAACCATAGTGTGTACAAAGTAAGCTTTAATTAAGTGAAAGATTAAATATTCTCATTGCATGACCAGTACCCCAAAAGTATTATATAATACAGAGAAAATAGAACTGACCATAAGCCATAAGTTAAAACTCTGGGGAGAAATATTTACAGAATTTTAGGGACTCTCCCTATGAGCTATTTCACTGATAACAAAGGATGCATAGTGACTGCACAGCATGGAAACACTGGACATACTACCTCAACACAACCTACATCACCAGTGATGGGGTAAAGAGACCCTCACGACACTGTGCACAGCGTGCACAGAAGCAACCCCACTGCTGTTGCAGTCCTCCAGAAGGCTCAAGGCCAAGGCTACATCTATTTATGAGGAAACAAACTCCAAATAAAGAACATGCTATTTTAAAAAAATGGTCTATGGGGGCTGGAGAGATGGCTCAGAGGTTAAGAGCACTCCCTGCTCTTCCAGAGGTTCTGAGTTCAATTCCCAGCAACCACACGGTGGCTCATAGCCATCTATAATGAGATCCGGTGCCCTCCTCTGGCCTACAGAGATATATGCAAATACTGTATACATAATAAATAAATAAATCTTAAAAAAATGGTCTATGATTTTTTTAAAAGGTCAAGATCATAAATGACCAAAAGTTCATGGGATTGTCCCAGATTAAAAGAGACAAAAGAGAGTGCGCTGAATATAGGGCACAGGCCTGTGACCTTAGCACTCAAGAAGCAGAGGCAGGAAGAGCCCAAGTTCAAGGCCAGCTTGGGCTACCCTGGGAGACCCAATCTCAAAAACAAAGGGAAACAGAAAAAGGTAAAAAAAAAAAAAAAATGAAAAAGAATGGCTATGTGTGACGTATAACCCTGATCTAGAATTTTTCTCCCACTGTAGCAAACATTAGTGAGACCTCAGGTAAGATATTAAGTCCTTTGCACAGACTGGATAACAGTAATGTGTCAATGTCACCATCCTGATGTGGGGTTCTGTGGCTATGGAAAAAATATCCCCATGGTTCTAGGAAATAACATTAAGGAAAGGTGAGACACAAGGTCTAAAATTTTACTCAGAAAGTGTCTATGGAAAAAAAAAACTGTGTGTGAGAGACTCTGCACATGAACTTAGAGAAAGGGTAACTATTGACAGGGCTAAGGGATGGGAGCTCAGAGTCACTTCTGCTTCCCCACCTTTATTCCAAGTCAGAAATCATTTAATAATTCAAAAACCGAAGTAAACATAAAAGCCACTCACAGGGCTTTGTATTTCCTTATGATAAAACATGATTAAAATAACAATATCTGGCGGGGTCAACATGTGTTGCCCCTCAGAGACTCACAAAGCAGCTGTGACAGCCGCTCATTCTTTCTGTGACTCCCTGACCTACATTTTTCAGATTTCACTCTGAATTTACCTAATTGTTTCTAAGACATTTTTTAAAAAATGGGTAACTATATAATCAGGCCTTCCTTTTGAGGAGGAGAACTTGGACAGACTGTAATTGCACAAGTGAGCATGCTAACGGCAAGAGGATCCTAGGACAGATGATGACAGAGGATTCTACTCAGCCACTGTGCAGACAGCAATGAGAAAGAGAATCCATGTTTCCCAAACAGAGGGACATGTGACTACAAATGTTTGGCTGCTAGCAATCACATGGTCCAAAGTGTGAAGTCCAGCATTCAGAATCATGAATGGCAGGAAGTGTGCAGAATCCCTCCATAAGAACACACTTATTCAAAACTCCATCAGTGTTTCCAAAGGAGACACCTGAGAGGAGAGGTATGTGGTACCAATGTTAAATCTCTAAATAATACCATTATAAATTTGCATGTTTTGCTGATGTCTTTAGTAAATACAATAAGCAGGACTAGACAGGTATTAGATAGAGATGGCCTATGAGTCAGCCACGCCTTGGATAAGATATGAATGAGAATATACTAGGTTTAGACATGATCACCACTAATCTGTCCTCGAACGCATGACAGAGCCTCATCAGTGTGCTCGCCTGGTGTGATAGCACTCTCTCTCTCTCTCTCTCTCTCTCTCTCTCTCTCTCTCTCTCTCTCTCTCTCTCTCCCTCCTTGCTGCTGTACCATCTAGAAGCATAATGAATGCTGTTAGTTTTGGTTCTGCTCTCCAGGTTCAGAAAGACTCTTTGTCTAGAACAGGATCTAACATGTACCCAATAAAATTCTGAAGGCCCTCTTCCTTGGAATACGAGGTTTCAAAATAAAGACCCAAAGTTATTAGACTTTTGACCCACGGGAATGAAGGGTAAAAAGAACATTGAGGGAGGCCTCAGCACATGACTCCTGCAAACCCACCTTGAAAATAATAGCTACATTCGAGAGAAGCTGCACAAACTTAGGCTCCATCAAGGAGTGCTCCTGCTGAGAAAAACCAGAGGAAGACAGGAGACAGGACTGCTAGGGGCTCACGTGGGTCTTCCCCTCACACACTCTATCCTGAAGTGCTAACCCTTGCCACCTCAGAATGAGACTATATATTAGGAGACAGGACCTTTAACCAAGTGGCTACCTTAAATGAGGTCATTAGAGTATGCCTAGGGTCCTTATAAGAAGGGACTGGGCATGGGCACACAGGACACAATGCAAGACCATGTGCAGAAAGACAGACATCTATCTGAAAGCCTCCAGCACTGTAAGAAAATGATCGGCAGTCTGAGAAACCTAACAAGAGAGCCCAAGTGGTATATTAAAGAGTGAGTGGAAATCCAAAACCTGGTGGGGCATGTTGACACATGCATTTAATGCTAGCACTAGGCAGGTAGAGGCAAGTGGATCTCAGTGAGTTTGAGACCATCCTGGCCTATATAGTAAGTTCCAGGACAGCTAGGACTACATAGTGAGACCTTGTCTCAAAAACTGAAAAAAAAAAGGTCCATAACTCAAAGACAGCAAAATAGTTCATAAAAGCTACAAAACAAAACCTCAACTGTCTGACAGGCTTGCCCACGGACATCTATTTAATTTATTCACCACACACATATACATGCAAAGAAAAGAGGGGGGAAGTTATCACAAGAATTTGTCCAACTACTATATCTACTGCTATAGAACAAGAGAATACAATTTCTCTTGCAATGTAGACAAGAACTAAAGCCCAACAGAACTGCTAAATTATAAGAGTGAATCATTAAGAATAATTAATGATTCAAAAAATAAACAGAAGGGAAGGTAGAACTGAAAACAGAAGAAAATATTACTTTAAAGGAGAAAATTGTGAGATCAATAATTAATGAGGAAATATGTCAGATTGCATCATCTGATGTGTGTGTGTGTGTGTGTGTGTGTGTGTGTGTGTGTGTGTGTGTGTGTGTGTACAAGTGAGTGTATATATAGGTGTGAGTTTATAAGAGTGTGAGTGAAAAGATGTCCACATGTATGTCAAAGACCTTAAGATGTCGCTCCTTGGGTACCATTCACCTTTTGAGACTGGGTCTCTCACTGGCCTGGAACTCACTAGGTAGGCTAAGCTGGCTGGTCAGTAAGCCCAAAGGATCCACCTGTCTCTGCCTCCCCAGTGCCAGGATGAGGAGCTCATGGTATACCTCCAGGCCTGGCTTTTTCATCTGAGTTCTGGGGATTGAACTCAGGTCTTAAAGCTTGTGTGAAATGAGCCATGTCTCCAACCACAGACTGCATTATTCAAAAGTAGTTTTTGAACTTAGAAAGCAACTAGAAGGAAGATAAAGCAACAGCTGATGGTCTGGAAAGATGGGCCAGTGGATAAATCACTTGGTACACAAGCGTAAGGACATGACATCTGATGAATGAAAACAAAGAGGTCACTGACGGTGAACTATAGTAAGATTCTGGCGCTGAAAGCCGTGGAGTTTGTGACCCCTGGGAAAAGACCATAGACTCAGTCTCACTACAACTAAAATATTTATGGATTAGCTACTAACGGGACAACAGCCTTAAAGCCGAATCTCAGGAGTGTCAGGAGGGAGGAGCGTGGGAAAGAGTTTTTAAAGGGGAAAACCACAAGGCATTCAATATCTACATAAGCAAGCAAAAACTGGTCTGTCCTGCCAAATTAAAGCAACTCAAAACAGTCTTTGGGTATCTGCATAGGCAAGTTACAGATGCCAAAAAAGCAGTTTGTCATATCATAACAAGTGGATGGTTATAGCTGCACACTTTAGGGAGGGAGTCGCTGAGTTTGGGTTACTGGGACTTATCTTCCAGGGTCTGCAGTAAGAGACAAATGACTAGTGGGCACCAAGATGAGTGCCTGGCATAAAATGGAGCTTCTTTAGCCATCTCACTGACCATCCATGTTAAAATATCAATATGAGAACCAGGAGAGACATGTCTGTGAGTAAGAAGACAAATGATGGGCTGACTAATGAGAACCAATAGTAAAATCAGCACAGGTGAAGAAAGTTAGGGAAGAAAGAGCGGCTTAGCTAAAAAATATGTCAGTTCCCACTAAGTTTTATTAAAGGGAAACAACACACTATTTCAAATTAGAAAATAAAAACCAATACCAAAATGTTTTTCACAATCACTTTTCTTAAGATTGTATTTTACAAACTACATCTAGAAAATTACAAAAAACATTTTTCCAATATTTTGGCAACAGCATTACTTTAATTCCTTTTCTTTTATTAAATGTAAATAAGAAATCTAATAAACTAAATCTTTCATGTGTAAAAATAAAAAAATAGTTCTCTTGGATACTGAACTATAAGATATGACATAATGGAAGGAACATCAGCGGCCGAGCAAGCGGCCCAAAAGAGAGAGAGAGAGAGAGAGAGAGAGAGAGAGAGAGAGAGAGAGAGTCTATCCTAAGAAGTGCCTCTGGGAAAGAACACCTGTGTCCCATCCAGTGCCATTCTCTGTATGAGATACCCAGCTGCATCAGCAACCACTGGACCCTCAGACGGCCTACACATAGAGTGACCCTGCCTGTACCTTGGAGAGCCTTGGGCCTCCCTACAACTGGAGGAGCAATCACCAGAGGCTCTTCCCTGCCTGCACCTGTAGGAGAGATCATCCAAGTCACAGTCCCCAACTGCACCAATTAGCTGAAGAGAGACCCCCAGGAACACAAGCTCCACCTGTATAGATTGGAGGAAGACATGGGTAGACAACATTGTAAAAAAAAAAAAAAAAAAATAGACTCAACAACACAAAGAGCAATACAGCACTACCAGAAACTAATGGTTCTACAACATCAATACCTGAACATCCCAAAGCAAATGAGGCAGAAGAAAACAACCTTAAAAATAACCTTATGAAGATGATAGAGACCCTTAAAGATGAAATGAAAAATCCCCTAAATAAATGGAGGAAAAAAACAAACAAAAAATTGGAAGAGATCAACAAATCCCTTAAAGAAAACCAAGAAAAAACAATCAAATAAATGAAAACATGTAGGCTATTCCATGCTGCGTGTGCTCAAAGATGATCCATAATCTGTAAGGCTAAGATTTCTTTATTCAGATAAACACCAGCCCAAACACAAGCCAGAGCATGCCACAGGTTGCAAGCTAGCTGGCCAGAGAGAAGGGGCAATCCACGTGTGCGCTGTCCCTTAAGAATTGTCCCCATGTCATCTTTGACCTCCCCTGACCACACCCTCATAGGCATGACCAGGCATACCTGTCGGGGCTACTAGGAGGCGGGGCTACAGTGTCTCCCTACAAAGACAAACCAAGGGAATTCTGGAAATAAAATTCTGAGTAAACTACCAGGAACTACAAATGCAAGCACAAACAACAGAATACAAGAGATGGAAGAAAGAATCTCAAGCATTAAAGATACGATAGAGGAAATAGATTCAATGGTCAAAGAAAATGTTAAATCCAACAAATTCTTAACACAAAATATCCAGGAAGTCTGATATGAAATATGAAAAGACTGAACCTAAGAATAATAGGGATAAAAGAACTCCAGCTCAAAGGCACAGAGTTGGTCAAGTTGGGTGAAGAACAGAGAGAGAGAAAGAGCAAGGAAAGAATTATCTTGATAGAGGGAGCCATTATGGGATTAGCAAGAAACCTGGCACTAGGGAAATTTCCAGGAATGCACAAGGATGACCCCAGAGGGTGCCTGAGCTGGTCTTCCCCTGTAATCAGATTGAGGACGACTGTATTTGTCATCATAGAACCTTCATCCAGTAACTGATGGAAGCAGATGCAGAGATCCACAACTAACCACTGAGCCGAACTCCTAGAGTCCAGTCATAGGGAGGGAAAAGAAATATTAGCAAAGGAGTCAAGACCATGCTGGGGAAACCTGCAGAAACAGCTGATCTGAGCTAGTGGGAGCTCACGGACTCTGGAGTGACAGCTGGGGAACCTGCATGGGACCAAACTAAGACCCCTGAATGCAGGTGACAATGGGTGGCTTGTGCAGTCAGTGGGACCAAGATCTATACCTAATGCATGAACTGGCTTTTGGGAGCCCATTTCCTTTGGAGAGATAACTTGATCTGCCTAGACAGAGGAGAGAGGGCCTTGGTCCTGCCTCAACTTGGTGATGGACAGACTGTATTAACTCACCTTTACCCTCTCTGAGGAGCAAATGGAGGGTGGAGTGAGGGGAAGGTGGGGGGAGCAGAAGGAAGGGAGAGAGGGGGAATTGGGGTTAGTATACATATAAAAAAGAAATAAAAGCTTTACTGCAAAAAAAAAGATATGACATAATATCTAAGACATTGCAGCACTAGCACCCAAATAGCAGAAAGGTGCTCTAAAGTAACAGATACATGATATAGTTAAATCAATTGAGTGTCTTAAATAAATATAATAAAATTTATTCCAGACAGAGAGATTCCATTGTGAAATATAAAATGTGTTCTAAAAGAAAACATGGGGGTGAAATTTTGGTTTACCATAGAATAGGGAAAATCCAATACTGTCACAATGGCACAAATTACGTGGTAGAGAAGATTTTAAAACTTAACCTTTTAGAAATAAAACCTTTTTCAGAAAATAACATACAAGTCAAGAAGACAGGCAACAGATGAAGGGGAGATACCTGCAAATGGTGTCTGAGGCTTTTATGCCTATCCTGGGAATCAGGTGGCTTCTGACCCTGGTGAGGAAGAGCCAGCCACCTGCTCACAGAGAGCATCAGAGCCCAGACGCCACCCCATGAAGCAAGGGCTGGAAGGGTGCACAGGCAGAGGAGCTGGTACCACACAATGGGAACCTGCAACGTATTAAATTCAGGCCATATGCAAGAGTTATGGGCATATCTGCCCTCCTCAACCACTGGGAGAATGGAGGGTTAAGGGAGGGGGAGAAAGAGAGCGAGGAAATTATACAAACCATTCTAGAATGTGAAATACAAGCTCAGTGTAAAAGAACCTAAGGATGCACAGGGTACTCCACCGTCAGTTGACCATCTTGAGAATAAAGCAAACATGAGCATCCACGCCTCAACTTGGTGACTCTCGGCGGTACCTCTAGAAAAACAAAGTTTGTCACATGCACCAAGTGAAGATGCTGCTCACATTTCTGTTACCAGAAAACACATGTGGCTTGAAGCTGGGAAAGTGACCAGCTCATCAAGAAATTTCAAGAAGAAGGAACAAAGCAAATTACAGCCTTCATTGCTCAAGCTGATACATTAATTAAAGATAGAACAGATTGCAGGATCTACAGAATTTGGTGTGCGCTTTAAGCATTAGGATCTCAGCTTAGAAAAGAAATTTGAAAGATGAAATAAACTGTTTAAAAAAAGAAACATAAGAGGGTAAGAACATTTCCTGCTCCTGGAGTTCAATTCCCAGCACATGAAGTGGCTCACAACCACCTGTAACTTCAACTCAGAGGGGTGCCATACCTTTGACCTCTATAAGCACACACACACACACACACACACACACACACACACACACACACACACACACACACACGCACGCACGCACACACGCACGCACTCACGCACACTTAAAAATAACAAAAGTAAATTTATTAAGAAGAGAAGAAAAGTTTCTATTTAGAAAAAGAACATTTTAAACGATATCAGAAAGCAGGCATGGTGGCACACACAGTATAATCTCTCAGCATTCATGAGGCAGGGGCAGGAAGATCACAGCGAGTTTGAAGGCATCGTTATCTATAAGTTCCAGGCCTATTGCACAAGCATAAGGGGGACATGCAAGAAAGGCCTCCTTGATACTGTGAGAAGTCCAAGATTTGTTCTTCATGATCCCATGCAGTAGACCTGTTTACTATCAAACATCCCCCTACACACAAACACGTTCTAAGAAGGCAAAAATTCATTTATTCTTACTAACTGGCAGGGTCACAGTCATGGCAAGAGAATCTAAGAGAAGAAATGTGAATAATATTAAATGGAAGTGAACTCTATCAATGGTGATGTTAAATAGCACTGTCAGAACTAACATGATGAAATTTTCTACCAATTGGACTCCCCAACCCCCATCTCCCTGACCCCCAAAGCTGTTCTGTAATGTTTGAGGTGACAGAATTTCCTAGCAAGCTATCCAGGATAAAAGTCGACAGGCACTGAGGTACTCCAATGATTTCAACCAACTGCAAAGAGCTGCCAGATGGAGAAGACTGTAGGACAAGCTTTAAAAAACAATGGGCTAAAACAAATGAGCCAGAAACAAATGAGAGAACAAAGGAAATCACAAGAGCTGGGCATGGTAATACATGTAGCTGGCTACTGGGGAGGCTAAGGCAAAAGTATAATTAGAGACCAGGAGTTCAAGGCCAGCCAGGGCAACATAGCAAGACCTTGTCTCAGGGAGTAGGGGACACAGTTACACATTTCCCTAGAAAAGACACTGGCTGTTAATTTCATAGATGACAACATGTACTTAACCCAAAAATCTGTCTTTGTAGAAAAAAGCACAAATGCTCGCTCATCACAAATTTCTTTCTTGATTCCTTTGCAAGCTACTATTCCCATCACAGCATAATGAAGCCCCTGTCTTAATAAAAAAACATGATTTCCTAGCTCATTGTCTAATTAGATTCCCTTAATTAGAAAGCTATTACTTTAATAAAAAAATCAAATTCATATCCAAAAGGCAAAATGGTAAAGATATTCACATGAAGAGACTATGAGCTAAGAAATGTAATTTCAAAGGGAGTACCCAACTACTTACTGTCAATAATAAACACAGATGTTTAGGATATTGGCCGAAAAATACAGCTAAATACATCACTTCTGCTAAAAACCAATCTGTTAATTGACAGGCATATTTTTACTCTACCAGTAACTTTTTCATATAACTCTCAAAGATTAAGACTTTGGTGATAACACCCAGGGGACTAGTTAGTATTTGATGTGTATGCCAAGTCCCTTGCAGCTAAGGCTCATCCTGTGACTGGTGAGGTTCTAAGCCTCAGGGGAGCATTATCATGTGTCATTTAGAAAGGAAAAGACACATGATGGTGAGGCACAGGCTGCCCTTATGGGACAGGACTGGGCAGGGGTGAGCTAACGCACACAGTTACCTGTATATAATGGACTGCTTAAAGCCATCAGCTTGGATCCTGTACTCACGGTTACTGGGACTGGGCAACAAGAGAGGATGTTCTGGAGAACGTCAAAGAGGCCGGGCAGTGGTGGTACACACCTTTAGTGCCAGCACTCAGAAGGCAGAAGCAGGTGGATCTCTGTGAGTTCCATGCCAGCCTGGTCTATAGAACAAGTTCCAGGCCAGCCAGAGCCTTTACATAGAGAAAAGTTGCCTTGAAAACAAAACAAAACAACATAAAAGAGTAAGACTACAAGAAAGAATTATCAGCCAAAAATCCAACCAGCAAGCTTGCAGAGACACAAGCATAAAATTGGGCGCCATTGTGTCCTGCGGGCAAGTGCACTCTAGGTGCAAAGTCACACTGGGGATGTAGTTTCTTCCTTTAGTAGCACTGGGCAATTGAAAACTACAGCCGTAAAATGAAAAATGGTGACAAGAGAGGGCACAGAATAGAGGGCACAAAGGAGCAAACCCTCAAGGTTAGAATGACGTGCAAGAGAACCAGCCCCATGCTGGACTGCAGATGGTCTGGCTCAGTACCCCTCAGAAGCCCAAGAAGTCTCACCTTCAACTGGTGCCCTTAGTGCCACAAAATACTATCATACATGAGCATGCAACAGAAAAAAGAAAAGAAAAACGACAAGTGCTTAGAGGAAAGTTCATAGCACAAAATACCTACATGAAAAATCTGGAGAAATCCCACACTAGCAAATTAACAGAGCAACTAAAAGCTCTAAAACAAAAAGAAGAAAACTCACCCAGGAGTAGTAGATGGCTAGAAATAATCAAATTGAGGGCTGAAATCAATAAAATAAAAGAAAACAAAACAAAACAAAGAATCAATAAGGCAAAGAGTTGGTTCTTAGAAAAAATCAACAAGATAGACAAACCTGTATCCAAACTAACCAAAAGAAAGAGAGAGAATATCCAAATTAACAAAAATGAGAAATGAAAAGGGGAACATAAGAACAGACACTGAGGAAATCCAGAGAATCATCAGGTTCAAAAACCTGTACTCCACAAAACTGGAAAATCTAAAAGAAATCAACAATTTTCTGGATAGGTACCAAACACCAAAGTTAAATCAAGACAAGAGAAACAGATTAAATAGACATGTAGGCCCTATGGAAATAGAAACAGTCATGAAAAGCCTCCCAACAAAAACAAAACAAAACAAAACAAAAAACAAGGGCCAGATGGTTTCAGCACAGAATTCTACCAGAAATTCAAAGAAAAGCTAATATCAATACTCCTCAAACTGTTCCACACCATGGAAACAGAAGGACCATTGTCAAACTCTTTTTATGAGGCTAGTTACCCTGATCCTCAAAACACACTAAGATAGAGAATTACATACCAATCTTTCTCATATTGATGCAAAAATACTGAATAAAATACATCCAAAACAAATCCAAGAACACATCAGGCAAACACCTATATACATAAAAAAATGTTAAATTAAGTCAGTGGGCTGCTTAACCTTCTTAGCAGATGCCTCAGCAAAACTATAGACAGAAAATATTTAAGTTTATGGCACTGGTATTTAAATTTTATTAGGAACCAAAACAAGAAAAAGAATGAGTAAGGAGGGGCACAGAGCATGGAGAGGAAGAGAAACAGGTGTTGTTACCTGGAGTCTTGTATTCATTTCCAAGAAGTAAAAATTCTTCTGGGAGTCTACGAGAAATTCCACAGTTCCAGCAGAGGAATACTGCACAGCTTTAGCCAAAGCCACAGCCTGCTCTCCCATTGCTCGGCGAGTCTCGTGATCCAGAAAAATGCTGCAAATGCACAAAGCACTCAGCTGCAAAGCCTGGGGTGATCATTTATGAGCTTACATAAAACTGTTGCATAGATCCTTCTGCATCAATTTAGGAGCTGGTCATGTCGCATGGCCCACACTGTGTCCTGTGGGATATGCTTCACCAGTGTGACGTGCTTCACAATGCAACATCAAGTTTTTATGGAACATATCATCTTTTCACATTACCCTACAACTTCATTTCTAAAATACACAATAATCTTTACCTAGTAAAACTGAACATATATACCAGGAATTGCTTCAAGCTAAAAGTAGATGGAAATAACTTAAGAGAGACTGACACACACAATCCTTATTCTTCATCGATTCTGTATGTGCAAACTTGCCTACTTGCTATAACATATATACCCTTAAAAATACATATTTGTAGCACCTTTATGCACAAAGAGAGAAGAAAACTGACAGAAGCTGAGGATAAACAAATGATGCTCTCTCTTCTTATTCTAGGGCTTATATTTCATCACTGTCATCTCCAAGGAGAGACAGAAAGAGGAGGGGAGAGAGTCCCTGCTTGAGAGACCCTTGACCTCCATGCTTAGGTGCTATCTGGGCTCTTAAGAGCATAATGGCTGTGAAACGTCTTATGGAGAAAGCCTACATGTGAGATAAGCCTAGAAAGAAATGTATTGTAGTCGTGCATTACTGTTAAATAAGGAGTTCTTCAACTGGAACATACAGAAAACAAGGGTCTACACTGACCAGGTGTTAAACTGCTATGACCTGAAGCTAGAAGGAGCCCAAACCTGTATTTCCCCTAGGAAAGACAGTTTGGTATTTGATGTAAGATGTCCTTCTATATGCTGTGAATATGTGTTGCTTTTATTGGTTGATGAATAAAGTTGTTTTGACCTATGACAGGGCAGAATATAGCTAGGCAGGAAATCCAAACAGAGATAGAGGGGGGAAAAAAAAAGTTGGAGTTGAGGGAAGCCATGTAGCCTCGGTAGAAGTAAGATGCCAGAACATCACCAGTAAGCCACAGTCATGTGGTGATACACAGATTAGTAAATGCAGGTTAATTTAATTGTAAGAGCTAGTTAGTAATATGCCTGACACATTGATCAATTATAATTAATAGTAAGCCTTAGAGTGGTTATTCAGGAACTAGTTGGTGAGTGGGATGAGAAAGCGGGCTGCAGAGACCTCTGGGCAGGAGAGAAACCAGTCCAGTGGTTTGCCAGAGACAAACCTCCAACTACAGGTATTTGCTAATTCAGTGTCCACAATGCCTCTGTAGAACATAACTGCATCAAATAAACCTCTAATGCCTGTCACTGTCTCACAGGCAGGTCAAGATAAAATGTTTTCAATAAACTTTGTTTAAATGAAGGGAAATTGTGTGTGTGTGTGTGTGTGTGTGTGTGTGTGTGTGTGTGTGTGTGTCTGTGTGTGTGTCTGTGTGTGTCTGTGTGTGTCTGTGTGTCTGTGTGTGTCTGTCTGTCTGTCTGTGTGTGTCTGTGTGTGTCTGTGTGTGTCTGTGTGTCTGTGTGTGTCTGTCTGTCTGTCTGTGTGTGTCTGTGTGTGTGTGTGTGTCTGTGTGTGTCTGTGTGTGTCTGTGTGTGTCTGTGTGTGTCTGTGTGTGTGTGTGTGTCTGTGTGTGTGTGTCTGTGTGTGTGTGTGTGTGTCTGTGTGTCTGTGTGTGTCTGTGTGTGTCTGTGTGTGTCTGTGTGTCTGTGTGTGTGTGTGTGTGTGTGTGTGTGTAGTGTGTGATGTAGATATCTACCTATATACATCATACACATATTCATATCTTTGAGATAGAGAGAGAGAATACCAATTAACCAGATTCTATATGAGAAAGGATTGGAGAAATCAACATTAATCACATTTCTATTTGCAGGTGGATGCACTCCTTGCATAACATGTGTCAGACATACAATATTCATGATGGGATGGGATGGGATGCAGAACTTGTATGCACCTTTCTTTAGTATGTAACCATTTATAAACAGCCACTCTTGGTTTACCTGTGTTACCTGTGTCACTTTCCTGCCAGACTCACTGGTTTTTGTTTGTCTGGGGAACTTAGGGTTGTTTGTTTAAGTAAATTTGAAGCTAGGGACTAATGTACCAGAAGAATCTCCCATCTGTTTTCATTTGCAACTAATTTTTTGTAACTCCTTAACGGCCTGTCAGTGTTCAATTAGTCCTCAGTCAGTTTTCAAAATTTCCAACTACCTTGACTCAAGATACAAATAAGGTCTAGACTGTATTTAGCTGATTTTTTGTTTGTTTTTACATTTTAAGATGCTTTTTTTTAAGATTTTATTTATTGATTATGTATACAACATTCTGCTTCCATGTATATCTGCACACCAGAAGAGGGCACCAGGTCTCATAATGGATGGTTGTGAGCTACCATGTGGTTGCTGGGAATTGAACTCAGGACCTTGGGAAGAGCAGTCAGTGCTCTTAACCTCTGAGCCATCTCTCCAGCCCCCCATTTTAAGATGCTTTTAATCTGCCATTCCATACTCAGTTTTCAGCCAGACTTGGGTACTTTCCTGTCTCATTCCTTAAGATGAAGGCTGAACCCTGTGGTGTCTTTTAACACTAGTGTTATATTTCAATTCCATATAAACTGATAGATTAAAGCCTTCAATAGTCATTTGGATAGACAGAGGGACAGAGCCTACCTTATAAGTAACTAGGAAATGTACTTTCTATTCTCCCCTGTATCGGATATTGGGATTATTCGATGGCTTCAGGTGTTAAAGTGTGTTTCTTACTATAAATATAGTTTGGCAGTATCCTAATAAATATAGGCATAGAGATATCTGGAAAACAACCAGCGATTAAGCTATTCAATTTTGCACTCTCTTGTCTTATCCTTTCCAATACCATAAACCTTGCCTAGTAACAGCACAATTCCTATGTACTCTATTCTACTGGCAAAGCCGTCAGAGGACACAGAATCAAGAGAGGTGATGTAGATGACCTCCGACACTAAATGACAGCAATCTCAAAGGATTAATGTACCATATTTTAAGACCACCATACTACCCACATTTTTAACTAATGTAATCTAAAATAGGGATTAATTTTACCCTGTGATTTAAAATTTACCCATAGTCACATATAATTTTTTGAGAGACCACACACATTATATTAAAGCATGTTGTCTTGGCAGCCTAAAGTTACAATTGAATATATATTTTAACGCTTGGCAATTCAAAACAACTACACACATTCAACTGGGCTTTGCTTTTCAGGTTTTTTTTTTTTGCGGGGGTGGGGGGGGTTGCCTGATTTTGATTTTTGGGACAAGTTCTTGCAATGTACCTTTGGCAGGGCTGGTGCTCACTATGTAGCACAGGCCGGCCTTGAACTCATGGTGACCTTCCTGCCTCCGCCTCTGAGATGCTAAGGTTGTAGGCGTTCTTCGCTAGGCTTAGCTTCAACTGGGAATGTTTTTCATTTTCCTTTCTGTAGTTTTTTTTTTTGTTTTTTTTTTTGTTTTTTTTGTTGTTGTTGTTTGTTTTTTTTTTTTTTTTTGAGACAAAGGCCTCACTATGTAGCTCTAGGTGACTAGAACTTTCTATGTAGACCAGGCTGACCTCACATTCAAAGGTCTACCTACCTGCCTCTGCCTCCCAAGGATTGCCACTATATTCAATGTTAACTGGGGAATTTTAAGAACAAAGAGATTACCAAGACATACACAAATACCAACCCAGCATCGGCTGGAAGACGAAGTTCCTTGAAACTGTCTCACATAACCTACTGCAGCTGCTGGGAGCCACGAGAGGAGCTCTTTAGAATCAAGGAATTTTCGAGAGCTTTATTATCATTTCTTTAAAATGAGAAGCACATTTATTCTGGGCATTCCAAGAACACTGACAGCCTCTGAACAACCCTGAAGCCTAAACAAGCCACAGTTGTTGTCCATCCAATTCTCTCTTTTAATAAAAACCTATTTTTTTCCAAGTGTTTTCTCATTTTTATGCACTGAAGTACTGGGGGAGTCAGGTAACAGATTCTGAATCATTAATAGAGAAACAGCCATTAGCAATGTTTATATTAAGGGAATTTTAGCAAATAAAAAATTTAAGCTACAAAATGCTTAAAAACAGATAGTTTTATGGGTGCTGTCTGAATGAGTCTTACCTTGGAGCTTCTTCTACCACCTTCTGGTTTCTCCTCTGGATCGAGCATTCCCTTTCATTAAGCCACAGAGCATTGCCATGTTTATCAGCTAAAACCTGAGAATGGTAAGTAACACTTGAGAAAACCCCCGTGAGGGTGTACCACATCCCTTCTTTTGGTTTTTAATATCCAAACCTCAGAGAATACATACAGCTCTAAAAGCACACATTAGGCCAGGTGGTGACAGCGCACGCCTTTAATCACAGAGGGAGGCAGAGGCAGGCAGATCTCTGTGAGTTCGAGGCCAGCCTGGTCTACAAAGCAAGTCCCAGGATATCTAGGACTGTTGCACACAGAAACTTTGCCTCAAAATAAATAAATAAATAAATAAATAAATAAATAAATAAATAAATAAATCACACAACAGGTTGCTATTAATTGAAGAAAAGTATACTTATAATTCTAGAATACAATATTATTAGCAAAAACATCTTAGCATTTAATAATGACTGAAAGGTCAGAAGCCACTATGAAAGCAAGGAAACATGAGTCTGCCTGGGGCCATGCCTGCTGGTCCCCATGGAATAATGACACACCATTACACAAGCCTGCCTGTTGTTCTCACCAAATGTCTGTTAGTTGGGAAGTGATAGTTTATGGATCTATCACCAATACATTTTTATTTGTATGTGGATAGCTTTACCATGGCTTATTCTGTTAAAGGGAACTAGGAAAAAAAATGGCCGGGCAATAGTACATAGCACACCACGGTACTCTCCATTTGTGATCAGAAGAAACAAAAGGGGCCCACTGGAGAAAACATGACACTCAGCTAAAGATGAACCATTCAGAGTTGTCCGAATATTTCTGAACACGTATTTCCACAGACTTGTTTTAGAACCTCTGAGTCACTCATTTTAGCACCAAGCAGCTATCCAGCCTCACTGCAAAGCATCCTGTTATTCTGTCTCTGTGTGTTGCAGAGAGCTAGGAGAAGCAGCATCTTAATGCTGTATGTGGCTGGTGAAAAGAAATCATACTTGCAACAGTCATGGCTAGCTATAACATAAGTAGTGAATAGTTGACTGAAACATTTTTTTAGGGAATAAAGCCTTTCTAAATTTGAAAATCATTTCAAGTAATACAGGGAAATTTTAGAGTCATCAGATGCCAATAGATTGGCATTTTACTGCTAAGATGCCAAGGTAGCTGCATGAGGTACATCTAAAAATATTTTAACTACTCAAAATAACTCTCATCCTCTTTATTTAAACTCTAGTTGGCAAGGAAGTAAAAGTACACTTAGTCTCCAAGAAATAAAGCCAAAATAACCAAGATCTCAAAAAGCCCTTCAAACTGTTAAAAAAAAAAAAAAAAAAAAAAAAAACTCAAATACGGAATCAAGTGTTTGTTTTCTGTGATTCTATATAGTCTCCTTGTTTGCTCTCAAAAGTGTAAGGAATTTGGCATGCAAGAGATGCACACAGACATATGTGCTGGCAAAACATCCATACATATAATGTCAAAATTAAAAGCTTGGAGAATTTATCAAGCATTTTTAAAAAAAACCATGAAATGATATGCTGGGAAAGTGAATAAAAACACACTTAGGGGAAAGATGATCCTTACCCTTGCAAGCTATTTCAGACATCGACTGTGACCCTTTATAGACACATGTGCTGAATGGGATACCGCTAGTTCCTCAAGAGGTCTTGTGATAATACATGTCCTTGAGGACCCCTGAACCCAGTCTGGGGAACACCAGTGGTTAAGAACAATGGCCATGGGGATAAAAAAAAAATCGAGCTATTTACATCGTGTACACCTGAGAAAGGACACTGGATGGGACAGCTCATGTAAAAATTAGCAGGTGACTGACATGCACAGATATACTTCCCAGGCTGTGGAAAAACTCAAGAATGGGTAACGTCATCTAAGTGCAGAACCCAGAGGACCAGGAGACAGGGTAAAAGTGGGCTTGACTTCTGCGAACTGAGCTTATAGAACAGCACTGTCCTCTGAGCCAGACTGCTGCCATCTTCTTAAGACCAGCTATGAATGCTGGAAAGAGTCTCCATTGCTCTGCCTGTTCACTGCAGATGTCCCCTCATAGGAGGGCTAGAGGGAACCCCTGGACCTTCACCTGACATTCCGACCATCCTTCCAAGTCACTTGTATATAATTCTGCCCTAATTATGTGTGACTTTGGATCTTGGGAGGCCCTAGAGTGTACAGCTAGGAAAGACAAAAAGAAGGGGGTCATTTCTCCACAGCCATTGGGAAGCTATTGTCCATGCTAGATGAAGACCTTTCAGTGTGGCTACTTTAGGGTCACCCACACTCCTGCCCATAACCCCTCACTCATGCTCTATAAGTAAGCCTATTGGTTCCCCAGGAGCAACTCTGGTTTGTCACTGGACCTTTATTAGTCAGGGTGGACAGACACTGTTTGGTCCCCACAGGAGAAAGAATTATTAAGACAACCCTATATACATAAACTGTCTAATGCAAATGAGCTCATGGAAACTGGAAAGTGAATAGCTTCTAGGAACCTAAGACAGATCATCAGACTGGGGGAAACATCTGGGTTACCCACTTAAGCTACTAGGGGACAGACTTACCTATGTTTAAAAACATGACCCAGAGGGTAGGTCAAAAGTAATTAAACTGAAAGGCTAATGTAAATGTGTAACTAGATAACTAACAAAATTTGTTTAATGTTAATGAAATATTTATGAAAGACAAAGGGCTGAGACCTCATCTCTGCCCTCAAGGAACCATGATCTCTCAGGAAACAGAGGCATCTAAAGATCAAGTCGTGTAAGTGGGCTCCTAGCAGCAGAGCCTTGTTCTTCAACCCTGAATTCTGAGATCGTCAGAACAAGATCTAAAGGCACAAACTTTTAAGGGTATTTAGAAAAGATACCTGGTTTAAGACCAATGCAGTATGTATTACATGCACAACAAATAAGTGGCAAATCAAAGTATGAAGTGGCTAACACATCACAACGTCAAATGGCCAAACATCTAGGGGAAAAGATCAATGAAAGACACATAAAACATTCAGACTTAGAACTATGACTGTTTGGACTGCTGTGTTTTGGGAGTGGGTTGCTGTATCATTTCAATCTAGACCACAACATTCTAGCTTTCTAACACAGTCATAGTCTCAACCATTAGAAGGTATCATGAACAATACAAACCTGGATTTCTATATGACGAGGGTTATCAATAAATTTTTCTATCAGTAGTCTATCATCACCAAAACTAGAAGCAGCTTCCTGGGATGAAAATCTAAAACCATCCCTGTGGAACAAAAAGAACAATTAGACTAGTAAATCAAAGATAGTCTTCCACACAGAAGACAATATTTGCTTTGTCTTAATTCAGAATAAACTGGGAACAGACTCACTATACATACAGAGATCTAAACTAACCTGAGCAGCAACTTCCACTTACAGTTTTGTGACCTTGGGATCCTTATTTCATGTCCTTGTCATCACCAATTTTCCATGGTGAGACAGACCCCTCAGTAACTAAGGGCACATGGCCACTCTTCGTGAGGACCCAGGTTCCGTTCTCATCACCTACATGATGGCTCACAACTCCGGTTCCAAGAAATCAGAAACCCTCTTTTTGCCTTCCACAGGCATTGCATGAATGTGGGGAACAGACATGCATGCAGGCAAAATACTCATAAAATAAAAGTAAAATTTTTAATAGACTAGCAAAACAGTATTAAAAAACACACACGTGTATTTGGTTTAGAAATTAGAAGACACAGACACAAGTGGAAAGGGCCTTGTCAGTTACACAAGTGCTGGGAACAAAAGTAAATTGCATCTCTTCGGGTGCTTCCAGTCTGGAAATACAGTTGTCTCCCCAACACTACACAGGTCATTAGAGTTACATCTTCTTTGAAATGGCTTAAAATGTTTAAAACAGAAAAGGACAAGTTGGGGGGGGGTGTGGATCTAATTATTGCTTTCTATTTTATTCCTAAACTAATCTAAATCATTATTACTTCACTAAAATAGGCTTACTAGACACATATAAAATGGGGTTATTTGGCCAGTTCATTAACACTCAAACTTGACTCAGACAGGCATAGTGGCACACACCTTTAATCTCAGCACTCAGGAGGCAAAGGCAGGTAGATCTCTGTGAGTTCATGGCCAACCTGGTCTACATAGTGAATTCTGAGCTAAGCAGAGCAACATAGTTAGCCCCTATCTCAATCAATGAATCAACCAACTAATCAATCAATTGATCAATCAATCAAAATAAGTAAGTAAAGCTCAAACTAAGGATTCAATGAGATGGCTCAACTGGCAAGAGTACCTGTCACCAAGTCTAATAACCAGAGTTTGATCCCTAGTACCCACAGGACAGATTCCCACAATTGTGCTCTGACTCATACATGCACCATAGCATGTGCACACTCTTACACACACACACACACACACACACACACACACACACACACACACACACAAAATAAGTGCAAACAATTTCAAAGGAAGAAACACTTCAAACTTGTCTAAAGGTAACTGAAATTTTTTGTCTATTCACTTACATATTTGGAATATAAAATGTAATTACCTTTACTTCTAACCAAGTCTTTCTTCATATTAAATACTTTTGTTGAATATAAAACATTTAACCCAGTTTCTTCTAATCCTTTAGTGTGAAAACAGTGCATCTGGCAATGTTAAACATGATTATCTGATGTGCTTGTGTCTGTATTTGAAATGCACAATACAGAAGGCAACTATAAGATGCATTTCCAAACCTGGGGGAATTCTCCCATTTCTCCTACCTCAGAGAAAAGGTCTTAGGTTTTCTTAGTCTTCCATTGTATCTTTGATTTAAGAAAATTATGTTCAGACTTGGGCAGACTACACACTTCAAAGAAACTAGAAGTACAATGAATTGTTGTTTTCAGTACCATATGACCAAAGTTTTATTAGATGGGACAGATATTATAATTCATAAAGAGAATAACATAACACTTTACAGTTTGCCTCTAATGTAATGACAAAAATCTTTCTTTTTGCTTTTAAGCCAAGAACATCAAAAGTAAAACATCAAAGTCATCAAAATAAAACACAAAGTTTGAGAACATCACAGGTCTGTTTTGGAGCTAAAGGAAAGTTGTGTTAAGAACATCTTTGGCCTGGCCTAGAGCTCGGAACAGAAGCTCGACTCATGCAAAGTGCTGGGTTTCACACCAGCAACCAACCGAACTTCTGTCTCCAGCACTATCTTACCTTGCCCCTTCCTCAGGAAGAAGTGCAGTCACAGTCACACCCTGTGCTAGGGTTCAGAAGCTTGGGCTCTCTGATAATCACTAGATGACAGTGTAGGAGGAACTGTGGGATTCCTGAGACTGAGTCAGAAGGAGGCCGAGACTTGCACAGGGATTTGAGATAACTAGTCTAACTGTGTGGGTGCTGGGAACCAAATCCTCTGCAACAGAAGCTAGTGTTCTTAGCCTCTGAGCCATCTCTTTAGTGCCCATTCTTCTAAAGACAGAAGCTCACACTTGTTCTAACTCCTAGTTTCTCACTGGGACCTTTTTATTTCATAATTTCTCAAGAATTTTCAATCAAAGCAGACTTGTGTGGTGTGCATTTAATTTACATAAACACTAAAACCAAACATAAACGATGACAAAATAACTTTAAAACAGTGCCTATGTGTCTTCAAACAGTTCCATTCTGTATCCAATCAGTTAGCAACTCTTGTTGTGTTTTGTTTGTTTGAGACTGAGTGTCACTTCCTAGCCCATGCTGGACTCCGATTCATTATGTATCCCCAGCCAACCCCAAGTTTGTAGACACTCTGTCCTCAGATTCCCAGGCACTGGGGTCATAAGCACAGGTATGCACACCTGACTTCACTTTCTCACCACCTCCATCCTGTCACACAAATGGAAGCCACCAGCCACATTTTCCTGCTCCGTTGCTGCAGCCAGCTACCCTCTCACTAGCTTCCTGCATCCGGATCATGATTCTGCCCGTCTACCTTCAGTCCAAGAAGAGCACTACCAGAGTGAGCTTTACCAAACCTACATGAGAAAATCTGGTAACTCATTTATTCTGTGTATATGTGTGTGTGATGTGTGTTCACAAGTGTGGTCATGTGCCTGGAGGCCAGAGAAAGACACTGGCTGTTCTGTTTTATCATCTCTGTTATTCCCTTGTGACAGGGTCTCTCCCTGAATCTGGAATGAGGCTAATGGCTGGGAGGTCAAAGCAGTCCTCTGGTCTCCACCCTAAAAACTGTTAATATGGCAGGTACATGCAACCATACCTGGGTTTTTACAAGAACAGTGGGGATTTGAACTCCATTCTTCATGTTTACACCACAAGCACTTTTTCCTACTAGGCCATCCATCTCCCTAGTCCACCCAAAATCTTGACTACTGACCAACCGGGGTGATACATACATGAAGGGCATCGTATTGTTTTTTCATGTCTTTGAATATTTTTATAATTAAAAAGCATAGTGCCAAGATCTGTTGAAGTTCCAGGATTTCTCTACTGTGAACCCTTGCAATCCTTTCTGATATCACAAAGAATGCTCACAAGAGCCTACATAGGATGAAAGGCAAACCTGGCTGTGATATCTGTCACCCTGTTGATCACCAGGGTTAACTCAGCTGACCTGGCTGGTGTAAGCAAATGTCCCCTCTCCCCCTCATCTCTCCACATGCAACCCTCTCAAAGCCACACACTTGGTCAAAAAGGATGACCATTCCTAATGACTGTTCTTCATAAATGAGCTGCTACTACAGTCCCCTGATACAACCTCCAGACTAACTCTCAAAAGCTTACCCGATACAGCTCTACCCCACCCAAGACCACTCTGATCCAACTCCTACTATTCATTCGTTCCTGATTTTACAAGACAGAGTCTCGTGTAGCCCACACTGACCATTTCCCTCTCTCCTCTCCAGCTCTAGGCTTGTCAGTCTGAACTATCATTCCTGTTTTGTTGTTCTCACTGTTTTTATTTTTTGGGTTTTGTTTGTTTTGTTTTTAATATGAGCTCTGGGGCTCCCAATTCAGACCCTCATGCTTGCAAACACGTGAGTTAGTGACTGAGCCTTTCTTGGTTTTAGATTTGGCTGCATTAATCAGTCCCATTCTGATAGATGCTCATGTCACTGGTACATTACTATTCTTGGAAATTTATTTACCTCAATGAGAATGACAAAAAAAAAAAAAAAAAAAAAAAAAAAAAAGGCCAAGAAAGACAGTGCCCAAGTCTACAGGCAATGGCGAAGTTCAGGGCCAGATGCCTGACAACACTGTTTATTTACACAAAGGGCCCCAGAGCTCAGGGCCCCAGCTGTGCTCTCTGAGCCATTGGAGACTTGGGATTCCCTGGATAGGACAGCCCTCCAGAAACTCCTTAACAAAGTTCTTATCAAACCACTTCCAAAACACAAAACTCAAGTAATCTAGATGGGAAATGCTATGATGGACGATGCCCTAACTGCTGGGAAAATGCATGAAGAGATTTAACCAACTGTGTGTTTGGAAAAATCAAAGCTTTATTAAATAACACAGATTACTTCTGACTTCCAAAATTCATTTTACAAAATATTCCAAATTTATATCAAAATGATATATTATATATAAAAGACATATAGCAATTTCAAACTCAGAAGGAAAACTGTATCCTCCACACTAAAAATTATCAAAATAATTACACACTGAGATTTTTAAATAAACTTGGTTCAAACCCGTAGACCAAACTGTAAGTAATAAGGCCAGGTGTTTGTGATTTCTGCATAGAAAACAGAACTCTAATTTAAAAAAAAAAAATGCATCATAAACAAAACCCTTTACCAATGTAAGAAAAACATTTGTTATAGAAAACCTTGCTGTAATAGGATAACTATCTTCAAAACATACAGAAGAAAAATTTCTACACAGCACTACTTTCTCTCCCATCCAAGAAGTAAAGATTAGATGGTCACTGTAATTACTCCACTATGCGGTGGATATCTGTTTACCTGTCAGTTTAATAAAACTCTGGTAACTGCAATTTTCATCAAAAGTGTATTTCAGGCAGCCTCTCTCTCACCTGGTCTCTTCGTCATCCCAAGCGATGCGCATGCCTTTCCCACCGCCACCTGCTGAGGCCTTGATCATCACAGGGTAGCCTAACAGCGGGGAAGAATGAGACAGATGCTCAGGCTTTGATCATGAGGATGTATGAACATGACAACTGACCACATGTTCAGTAACACAGACGACAATAATTTATTTAAAAGTTCCTTTATTCAGAGTTACAGAAACAATACCAATGTAATGACCTTACTCTCTAAATGAGTGACATTTTAAAAGAAAAGTAATTGTATCAACAAATACACTTCTCAAGTGATAAAATAAAAGCTAAACAAACAAAACAAAACAAAAAAATTACTTGGCAGACAATTCAAAAAAATCATAAACATTATATGAACTAGCCAATGATAAAAGCGGTTTACACAGCATGCACACATGCACACATGTGCACACACACATTTGTGATTCTGAAAACTGCCACCTGCATGCATAACAGATTAATTTCTCTTTCATATACAAGTGCTTTGGGTATTTTCACAGAGAATGCCTGCAGCATTTATCAACAAAATTGGCAGGATCACATTAAGGGGAAAAAATGGAGCATGGCTATTTCCCAGAAGAGCCAGAGTTTATTGCTCACAATGGAGACAATTCTACTACTACACTTCTCTATACATTCAACAGGTTGCCATGAAGACACTAAGTCAGGACCCAGTAAAGTTACAGTTTTATGAGAAGAGATAAAGTCATAAAGTTATTCTACAATCTCTTGCACTATGGGTACAAGAAAAGTCAGTCTCAGCAGGGAGGCAGAGGCAGGCGGATTTCTGTGAATTCAAGGCCAGCCAGGTCTACAGAGTGAGTTCCAGGACAGCAAGAGCTATATAGTCAGATACTGTCTCAAAATTAAAGTAAACCAAAAGAGAAAAGTCAGTCTACTTGAGGGCTTCTCTGGAAACTCAGTGGAAATAGTCATACAAGTAGTTCCGTCTGTTATCGTCTTTCCTCGGGAAAGAAACAGTCATTGAGCTCAAGAGGACCCTGCCTGGCCTGTGATTCTGCAACATCATTCAGCCCTAGCTGTGGGTCCCTTACAGGAAAAAGGAAGAAAGGGCCCAAATGTCACAGACCTTTGACTAACCCCAACACACAAAACACCACCATTGGTTTAGTTAAAACAGCACTTGCTTCTCCGGTATTTCATAATTAAGTCCATTAAAATATTTCTGCTATGCTTACATCAGACAGCATTTTGGAAACAGCACAAGTACAGTGAGAAGAAATATAAATGTATTGTTCTACATTGAGGACTTTATAATCCAAGAAGAGAAAAGCATGGGACACAAATAATTTCATACTTGGAATTCAATAGAGCAACGGAGCAGAGGAAGGTAGAGAAAGGGGGGGTTAAGGACGGTACGAGAGAAAGGGCCAGTTCAGTGACACAATGAAACACAAGCAGCCTTTGAACATTTTTGGGCAAGAGCTGTGGAAACAGAACATAGATGAGGGGACAAGGGAGGTTTTATGAATTGAGAGACACAATTCAGAGCAAGTATAGACTGCAGCAGGGACACAGGTGGCCAGGGAAGAGCATGTTTGCATGCTGGACCCTGCCTGGGGTCATGTGCAGTGTTCACTCTCACAGTAGGTGGGTGCTACAGCCACCAAGAGTGTCCATGAAGAAATCATATTGAAATATATACATATATATACTTCTTAGCCATATACTACTGATCCTCGACTATGCAGTCATTTGTAGAGTTTGAAAATAAGATGGAGAAGTCTTCCTTGTTCAAAGATTTCTCTTGTTAAACCCATGGATGCTTGTGACCCCGGAAGTCAAGAGTCTCTGATGAAAACATAAAAAGCTGAATGTGAGTAGTCTGGGAAGGGCTGCAGGGCCAGCTCCACTTGTTGAGAATGTGTTGCTTCGGCAAAGGACCTGGGCTCCATTCCTGAGTAACATCTACATTGGGTTACTCACAAGCATCTTAGCTCCAGTTCCAGGGAACTCAGTGTCCTCTTCCAGCCTCCAAGGGCTCTTGCACACATGTGATACACATAAATTCACACAGGCAAGCACACAAATAAAGATTAATTGATTTTTGAAAAGAAAATGATGGAAGGAAGAGGGAAAACCAGCAGAGGCTGGTGATACAAACTCTGAGATGACAGAAAGGTCTTGCACTCTGTTTATGGTGCTGCATAAGTCATTACATCTCAGGTGATGCCATCCCATGAAGAAAGAAAACCATTCCACACAGGTGATAATAATAAAATGAAACAGCTTAGCCTCTCTCCTACAATCTCACCGTGTCTAGCCATTCTAGGTAGGCTGAGTCATACAATACCTAGAACTAGAAGTCAGAAAAAAAAAAAAATACAGACTTAGTGAAAGCCAGTACTACTGAAAAAAAATTAGGAATTACCAACAAGAATGATGGCCATTACCAGCTCTCTGTTATCTAGTCAAGACACACAGCTTCTATGGACAATCTCTTATTTTCTACTCCACTAAACAACTCCCTCCTGGGTTTGGCTTTTCTCTTTAATGCCTGTGTCTAATTTTATAATCTTCAGTTGACATGTGTTTGAAACAGAACCACCTTCCAAATCACAACAAATACAAAGTATCTAAGGCTTTAAAAGGAGGCACTCTCCCTTCTGATACTAGGCGGTCACTTCTAATTTTACATTTTTAAATATATAGGCATATATGCTTCACATACATACACACAACAATAACACTCCTGGGTTGTTTGTTTGGTTGTTTGGTTGTTTGTTTTCTAAGACGGGATCTGACTATGTAGCCATGCTGGCTTAGAACTGGCAACACAGCATGGGCCAGCCTCAGTCTACCCACCATCCTGGTTCTGGGATCACACACACATGCTTCTCCTTGTTCTCCTCACTTTTGCAGTCTTCTCTCCGGATGCATCTGGGACAAACACCAGGAACCTACCCAACACTCCAGCTGCACCACAGCCTCCAGAGTCTTTATTTCCCATCTGTGCAGTTATGGGCAAATGAATACTTCCAAAAAGAAATCTACATAGTTTCTACTCGTGGGCCATATGTGCTCAGGTACACATGACAACAGGGAAGGATGTCCCTCAGAGTGGCCAGCTTTACTCTTTTCTTGAAGTGACTTCCCTAAACAAACTGATTATTTTAAGTGAATTTAAATGCTCAGAGTTGAGCATAGGCAAACTCAATGAAGAATGGACCCTAAGAAAGGAGAAGAACATCAGGCAGGTGCTTTGCAGGGAATGAGTTGCTGCAGCTGCACTACTGACTGTGACAGACAGCTGTCATTTGGATGTGGCCAATCACAAAAGAGAAAGACAATCTAGAGTTTGAGTCACCACGTGTTGGAATCAGAAGATACAGAAAAGACTAGAGCTTGGAGGCTTTCCCTTCAGTTGCAGGTGCTAGCTACAAAAAGAACCACCTTTCTTGAGCAGCTGATACAAGATGTTTACCCAAATAGGACAAGATAAATAACCAGACTCTCCCTGCAAATGCCATCCAGCATGGGGTTAGGGGAGAGCTATAACCTGGCAACTTAAAAGCTGATAAAATGCCTATATGAAAAGGTATTCATAATTCATTTTTAAATTACATAGATTTTTAACTTTAGGTTCTTATACTGGATTTCCATACACTATAAAAACTAGTGGAGAAGGGAAAGTAAAAAGAAGACAAAAAGCAAAATATCCCTTGGGTAATGTCTGTTCCAAATTTAGTAGTACTGATCAGTAATCTCACCAAGTGAAATGAGACTGGTGGGTGGGAAAGTTATCTTTTTAAAACAGTTGGGAAACCTACAAAGGCCTTTGTTTCCTGAAGAAAGGTTCAAAGTGGAAAGAAAATAAAAGCTACTGCAGGGAGAAGAGATCTCTAGATGGACAGAATAGCGCCTGATAATGGACAATGGGGCTCATAGAAGAAAACAAAAGCCTTAACAAAAAAGATCCCAGACAGGAAGGAAATCCCTGGTGAAAGTCTTGTGTTAGAATTACAGTGAAACTGGGTGTTATATGCTGCATTTTGCAGATTGTTTTATGTTCATTTAATGTAAAACAGTTAATCTGTCCTTTTTTTTAAGAGTTGGTTTGTTTCTGTTGTGAGGGAGGGAATGCCCTTTGTGACTTTTTTTTGAAGATTTTATCTTGACTGCCAACTTGACAGGATTTAGAAACAGCTGAGAGACACACCTTGGGGGCTGGATGTGAGGGAGAAGAGCTGCCTTCAAAGTGGGGAGCACATTCCAAAGAGCAGCCCATGGGTCCAGGAAGAAAGCAGTATGAGCTGCCACCTTCGCTTCATGGTCCTGCAGGAGTCAGTTACTGCTAATGATGTCCCCAGGCCCCAGGTTCTTTGGATGTCCAGTGTGGAATTAACACCAGCCACTCTCCAGGGAGCTCCGGGATTTGAGTACCAAATTTGGATCCACTGAGGCAGCCAGCACATGTGCATTCTCTGCTTTTCTTGCATGAGGCGGATATTGCTGGCCTACCCAGGACCTGTTGTATAAGGTAATACAATAAATCCCCTTGTATGACTATGACTTGAACTTCTAGGTCAGATGGCAGGCTAGAGGCTGCCTCTGTGTGAGACAATGTAGGAAAAAGTCAGAATAAGAAAAAGGGGATCTTATCCCAAAGATAAAAATACAGAGTGTACTGGTAATCCATGAAGGAAATGAAGTAATACCAGGCAGAGAACAAAAGGAAGGTGCACCATGCAGAGAAGTGAACCAAACCCTGTGTCAGCTGCCCAGCTCATCGAAAGACCAATAGGAAATGTGCCACTTTGACAAGTGTACTAAGAATTGAGCCTTAAAGGGTAATCTGTCCTATGGGTGTGGGCACGTGCCTATAACCTCAGCATTGGGGAAGGGAAGCAAAGATCACGCACCATTAGAGGCCAGTCTGGTCAGCAAAGTCAGGGATGCACACATAGGCCCTGTCTTGGAAAGCGAAAACCAAAACCAAAAAGAGCAGGCTGCTCAAGGAGATTCCTCCCAAAACAGGAACAGTAAGCCAGACAGCCAACATGCCCAAAGCTACCAAATTCAAAGACACAGGAACTGGTACGAGACCAGACATAGATTTCAAAAGTTATCTTGTAAAAATGATCAGTGATACAACAGAGGATTAAAAACAAGCAAATGAATTAAATGTGGATCTAGGAAGACAGCAACACAGGAAAAAGTCAGCAAAACAGAGAGTGAAATCAGCAAGTGTGGTGTTTGAATGAAAATAGCTCCCATCGGCTCATAGGGAGTGGCATTGTTTGAAAGGATTAGGAGTGCCTTCGTGCTACCATCCTCCCCACCATGATGATAACAGACTAAACCTCTGAACTATAAATGAGCCCCTCAATTAAATGTTTTCCTTTATAAGAGTTGCCATGGCCATTGTGCCGCCTCATAGCAATAAAACCCTAAGACAGAAGTATATTTTTTAAAGTCAGCAACATAGAAGAAAACTTCAGAAGGGAAACTAAGATTTTTTGGCAAAAACACCAGAAATTATGAAAATTTAAATCAATAATTTTTTAAAAGGGCAGTGGACAGACACCAATAAACTAAGCAGAAGAAAAATATCAGAAATAGAAGGTAAGACTAGCAAAATGCTAAATCAATAAAAATAACAAAATAAATGAATAAATCCATTGTATCCGAAAACTCATCAGGAGGACAGACTCAAAGATCCACACGATAAAAGAGGGGTTGAGATAAACACTAAAGGCATGAAATGACAGCATAAAAAATTAGACATTCATCTGGGAGTGGCAGAAGACACCATTTAACAGAGCACTCAGAGGCAGAAGCATGTAGATCTCTGTGTGTTTAAGGGCAGCCTGGTCAACATGGTGAGACTCAAACCACCGACAACTACATAGTGAGAGCCTGTCAGCATTCACGTGTCATAGCGACTTATTACTACAAATGGACACAACCAAAGAACCTTTCTATAATATACTATATACAATTCCAAAATATACAACAAAGAAGCAATATTAAAAGCTTTAAAGGGGCAAATTTCAGTTTACCTACAAAAGCAAGCACACACTATATAGCATTAGCTCTCTCAGCAATAACCCTCAGTGCCAGAAGAGCACTAAACTATCAATGTTAGGCCCTGAGAGTAAATAACCTCGAAACAAGTTTGCTATTATCCAGCCATGCTATTTTTTTTTTAACTCTGACAGAGAAACAAGACACTTTAAGACAGGTTATCAGTTGAGGTGGTTCAAGACAACCAAGCCAATTTGACCAAAGACGTATAAATTACTACACAAAGAGAAAGTAGACAAAGTTTCAACCACAAGAGCACAGAACAGAATAAGTTTCTTGAGAGGGATAGCTGAGCAAAGGAGAGCCATGCAGGATCCATTCCCCACCCAGGAAACCAGCAAAGCCCTTACACCACGGAGAGAAAGTAAAGAACAAACTATAACCCAACCAACCAACGAAAACCACAGGAGTTAGTTAACACCTCTCAATAAAACCTCAAATATAAATGGCCTCACCTCACCATTTAAAAGACATTGACTGACTAGATAGGTAGATCCAGCTTTTTGTTGTTTCTAAGAAACATGCTTTGTTGCTAAAGACTCCACCAAAGACCGAGAGTCAAAGGATGGAAAGAATTCTAACACTGATGCACAAACTCCAAAAACAAGGGGGCATAGCTATCCTGATAACTGATAAAGGAGACTTCCAATCAGAATTAGACACAAATGAGAAGGAAGATCACCACATGCTAATAAAAGGAATTAATTTATCAGGAACAGCTACTGCTGTAAATGCCAGTGTACCGAAAGTGGGCTCCTAATTTCACAAGCAAACATTACTGAACATAAAAATTGGGCAGGTATTTTTACAATAGTAGTGGCTGACTCACTTCAATACCTCACTCTCATCTCTAGGTCATCAAAATTAAAGCTCAACAGAGAAAACTCGGATTTAAACCACACCGTAGATCAAATGAACTAAGCAGATGAATACAGAATATTCCATCTAATAGAAACAGGGTGCACATTCTTCCAGGCAGCCCATGGACTCTTCTCTAACATACAGTATATTCTCAGCGTCAAATCAAGTCTCAGCAAACACAAATCAATCATCAAGTCTATTTGACAAGATCAGTGTGATAAAACTAGAAACCGATGGTAAGAAAAATCTATAGCAACCACACAAATATATGGAGACTGAGCAATAAACCCCGAGTCACTGAAGAAATAAGGGAGAAATTTTCAATCAAAGGAAAATGAAAACACATTGTGGACACAGCTAAGGAAGTCACACAAATCTCCTCTGAGTTTATGGGTGAGAGTTTACACGAAAATTGTATAAAGCTCTTAACCTAATGACACACCTCGAGGACTAGAAAAACAAAAATCCAAACCCAAAAGCAGTAGACGGCAAGAAATAGTAAAGATCAGGGTAGAAATTAATGGGATAGAGACTAAAGGATATATAGAAAAATCTAACAGAGTTGGTATTCGAAAACACAAATAAAATTAACAAATTCATAGCCAAATTAGCCAAAACAAAGAGAAGACCCAAATTAACTAAAAATGAAAGGGGGGTTTACTACAGTTTCCCACAAACATAAAGAATTGGGGTGGGCATAGTGGCACATGCCTCAACCCCAGCACTTAGGAAGCAATGGCATCTCTCTCTCTCTCTCTCTCTCTCTCTCTCTCTCTCTCTCTCTCTCACACACACACACATACACACATACACACACACACATATACACACACATACATACACACACACATACATACATACATACACACATACATACATACACACACACATATACACACATGCACACATATATATACACACACATACACATACATACATACACACATACACACATACATATACACACACATACACATACATACATACACACACATACACACATACATACATACACACATATAGACACACACATACAGACAGACACACATATACAGACAGACAGACAAAAAGAAAGAAAAAAAGAAAGAAAGAAGAAAAGAAAACTAAAGAACCATTTTACAATGATCATAGAGGCAAAAATCTGCCACTACTGTTCCCTTAAAAAAGAATTGTGAGTTTTTACAAATAGAAAAATGATTTAAAAAAAATAAAATGAATACAGCATATATTTGCCTTTCCTCAGTTGGCCTTAAATGTACAGAAATAAATAACTATGTATTCATATGTTTATATTTCTAATAAAAACTATTTTGATTAATAATATAGATATAAATATGTGCAGGTAGTATACTAAACACTATTTTAATATTAAATGCAATATTTATCCATTAACAGTATTAATTACAATATATTATGTTTGCTTAGTATAAGTAAGAATTAATCAATATTGTGCATATAAAGATATAATCAAAATATGTTGTAAAGTACAATGAACCAATACAGAACACTAGTAATTTGGCAGGGAAAACTGAGTAGACGCTACAGAAAAGTGACTTAGTTGGCCTACCTCCCACTGCTTGGACAAATAAAAGCTGGTAGATCTAATTCAGCTACAGGCATCAGAAATCAGTGCACTGGGGTGTATAGATTAGAACAGTCATTCACAGACTGGAAGTTTCCAAACACAAACCAGTGCGTTTCCATATGACTACCTGAATGATGTCATACAGTCTTTCTGTGGCAGAGTAGGAGGAAAGGGAAGAGGGAGGCCTGGAGGAGTGAACAATGAAAAGAGAAAGGACTGAGACAAAGGAGGCAAAGCAAATGCAACGCTAAAACAAACAGAACTTGAGCAGTTACATTTGTGTGTTTGTTGGAAAGCACAGGAAAATATCAGTTACCCAGCTGATGGCAAGAAAGAAAAAAAGGCCACGGAACCCACACTTCCAACTCACAGGAGTATCGTCCTAAACTCACACAGCTGCATTATTTCAGTAGAAAAGTAGAAACAACCCTGGGCGTTTGTGTGTGTGCACGCTGTATGTGTACTAGAAACTACATCAAAAGCCTACAGGATTGTGCCTTAGACCTTATCCCCAGCACCCCACATGGTAGAAGAAGAGAACAACTGATACAAGTTGTCCTTTGCCATTCACAGTTGCATAAACATAAGCACACATACACAATTTATCAAAATGTAATTTTAAAAAATTTTTAAAGAATATACATCCTGCAGAAAATTCCACAGTATGTTGAGCAAAGGACAATGCATGAAGATAAATCTAGAAGCATTGCAGAGTAAGGACAACACTGGGTGAGACAATTTGATATTTTCTTTTCCTTTGAATAATTCTTTACAAGTTGAGTTTGGCTCTTTTTTAATAGTTACTTAAGAATTAGAGTCCTAGTGGGACTCAGACTGACATAGAAGGAGCAATGAAAGAATGCCATAGGTTTTGAACTCTTGTATGGTTTGGAGTTACACAGATGTATAGATATGTCAAAGTCAGCAATACATACAAAATGTGTTCACATTATTATATGAGAAAATAAAATGCTACACAAACACTGAATTCAGTTAATGAATTATATGTTAGAATACTTAGTGAGACATGTAACAGCATATGAAATTTATTTTAACTAGAAATGAAAATAACATAGGGGCAGGTGAGATGGCTTATTTGTAGGTAACAATGCTTGCCCTCCAAGCCTGATGACCTAAATTCAATCCTTAGTACCCTCAGTAGATGGAAAGAATGACTCCCAAAAATTATCTTCTAATCTCACACAATATTTAAGTAAGACAGACTAGCATATAACAAGTAAGAAGATCTAGCCAAATGTTTATAGTGGATCTTGGTGTTGACTATATACTACATACTTCAAAATTCTTTCAAAAGTTCTGAACGATTGGATACTTTCACAATAAGGGGCTGGGGAAAGTTAAGAATGTAGTCTGTGACAGGCATGAGTACTATTCAGAAATATCTTTAGCAGAAGACATCATGACTGGGGCAGCTCCTGGAGAGGATGTGACATTTAAACTGAGGTATGAAAGACTCTGAGGAGTTACCCCAGCCAGGACATGAGGAAACCCTCGAGACTCTCTTGTCGTCCTCTGAGGCCCTGAAAGCTGAGACACAACATGGGTACAGGGAGGAATGAAGCTCCCTAACCATTGTGGCCTCCCATGGCAGCTAAAACAACTAGAGATCAACAGCCCCAGTATCTCTAATCCCTGAAGTAACAGGGAAAAAAAAACAAAAAAAAACAAAAAACAGGAGTGTGAATAAGGGATGCAAAGTAGTCTACAAACAAATCCACAGAAGTAACATATGAAGTCTGAGCGATCTCTCACCCTGTCAATCATCGGAGGCTGTCTCCTTCTTTAATTCCACATATATTAGGCTTAAGTACCTGTAGTATTTCACATAACTATAGTCATCCCGAAATCACAATATGTTAGCCAAACGATAATGAAAAACATGGTCTTTGAATCAAAGAAATTAACATTAAACCAAAAGATGCTGACACTGAGCAAATGACCAATCTACTCCTTAGTTTTCTATAAATGAAAATAATTCAGTCCGAGAATTGACATTGGAAATAGTAATTCCAACACAGTATAAGATGTACACATGAAAAAAAGAGAACTTACCTCTAAAAATTACAAAATCTGTATTGTAATTATAAGAAAAACTTTAGTAATAAAAAGAAATACCATTTCCAAAGTGGATGGTACATGGAAAAAACATTCCAAAATTGGAGCTACAGCTATATTTAAATAATAATACAACAGTGTCCTGTGGTGATTTCTTGCTTGTACAATTAAAGCCTGTCTGGGGGTCAGAGAATGGAACTTGCCACTAGCTAACCATAGAGGTCTGGAGGTCTGTACAGACAGACAGGAAGTGAGGTAGCTGGGTGGAAACAGGATATAAACAGGGAGAAACAGAAAATGTCTCTCTTCTCTGCTGAGACACTAAGGATGTGAGGTGTGGCTGTGGCTTGCTCCTTCTCTCTGAATCTCAGCATTTCCCTCTCTATCTGACTCAGGCTTTTTATTAGCTAGACCAATTAAGAACTCCATTTACACTGTCCAATAATTCCTTTCCAGCTGTAGCAGCATACAGGTACTTCCAGAAAATAAATACAAACTTCAGAGAGGGAAAGCACAAAAACCTTTTATTTTCACCACATAGCACAAAAAGAGGTAAGAGACAACCACCTATGAACAGGGCAGAGAGTGCACAGCTCATTAGTAGGGTGTAGGCCTTGCAGTATAAGGCCCAGGCCTTGCTTCCCCAGCAACACAGAAGAAGAGAAAGAACACAGAAAGAATCTATGAACACAAATCACAAGAGAAAAGTTAAAAACTGGCAAAAAAAAGTTCAAAGATATGTTTATAATTCTGACCTCCCCCCCCCCCATGGACTCAATGTCTACTTTAACTCTTAAGTGAACTTACTTACAATGGTCATCCAAATCATAATTACCTCAACAATAGTAGAAAAAACCTGATACACCACCAAATGGCACACCCATTTGTACACACACACACACACACACACACACACACACACACACACACACACACACACACCTGAATACTGTGCAATTGATTCTGGAAGACAGCACTTAAAGAAAGGGGTTTCACGGAAGGTTTCTCTGTGATTCAGGAAGGCTTCCCTGGGAAATTCCTAAAGCCTTATAAAACTGATGGACCAACTATTTTTACCATGTTTCATTTCACTTCAAATGTGATGGCTTCTCTTCCTTCCGGTCTGCTGAGCACACTATAAGCTTCTATCTAATAGCCACAAAAGAGAAGAAACATAGGGAAGAGCAAGGAATGGTCAAGGACCCACCCAAGCATGAAAGAAAGGCTCGAATGGAATTCAGATGACCTAAGTAGGAGGGGACACTGAAGACCACAGCTTCCAAACACTGAGGAGCTAAGTGACTGTGGTGGGAGACTGAAGACCAGCTTCCAAACACTGAGGAGCTAAGTGACTGTGGTGGGAGACTGAAGACCAGCTTCCAAACACTGAGGAGCTAAGTGACTGTGGTGGGAGACTGAAGACCAGCTTCCAAACACTGAGGAGCTAAGTGACTGTGGTTAATTGGTTTGCTGAGAAGCCACAGGTTATAAACAAAGGTGGAGGGTAGCAAAGGCTAAGCATTGACACCGATACTTTGCTAAAGGAAGTGTTCTTGAGTGGAAGATGTGTGATTCACAGCATGGCACAGGCATGTGATTCTAGATTATCCTCTAAGCTCTTTTTGTTTTCTAAAATCCCTCTAAACATTACAATAATAATATTGCATATTGTCTATTACAAAATAATATTATCATAGATGGTTGGATAGGTAGTGACATCTAAACTGTAACTAAAAAGAAGCCATTTTGAGTTTGAAGGTATATTGAATAAATCTAAACTACTTTAGGAAAGTCTCAGAAGCCGGTCGAGCTTTCCTTGGGGAATGGGGGATACCAATGATTTCACCCACAGATAGTAGTGTCATGCAACCTAGCAAGTCTCACTGTGAAATTAGTGCTGAAAAGCTTCTAAACATGTTGGCAACTTCAAAGAAGCAATCAGTAAGAGATGCTGTCAACAGATAAAATATTATCTTACATATACTGGTTGTAAATCCAAGGCAGTTTTATAAAACAAACCATAAAGAACACAAAACAATTTAGCCATACCCCACAGAAATGAGACACAATAAGCCAAAAAAACCTCTTCCAATCACAAAAGAACTCTATGCCTAGGCATCTGATAGCTCAGGAGAACACTAGACTGAAGAACTCTATGCTAGCTTGTCCCATTTGTACGACTGTGTTAATGCTGTGATCATATTGGACCAATGTTTCTACATATCATGCCAAATCAAACGCTCTCCCTCCATAGACAAGTAACAAGCCACAGTGAAAAGACGAGGCTACAAAAATATTGGTATGTGGGATGCGGGAAAGCCTAGGCAAGAGACACAGCAATGCTGCGTAGCTCTGGTCCCCTGCCTGTCTGTGGCTTCCATCGAATGTAAACAAGCACTGGTCTGACTCGAGGTTATCATTTGCAGAGCTTTGTTTTCCTTTCTCAGCTTTTCCATTAGCAAACACTGCAGATACAGTTGTGCTCACGAGTACAAGGAATGTGCTTGAAATTTAATATACAACAGGTTTAAAATGTTCCTGGGTTTTCCGTTCACTGCAGTTTAGGATGTCCAGTTCTCACCTCTCGCTTGCTGTTGTATCTTTCCTTGAAAGGCATTTAAGTTGGTATTTAACATTTTAGGAAAAGGTAAAAACTTGAACAAGACTATCAAGCACATTTTAATTTGAATCATGTGTGCTATGCCCTGCACATTGAAACAGACAACATGCAACCGCTCACGTGCAAATACACATTGTACCCAATCTTCAGGACTCTTCAGAAAATTTCATCTTACGAAAGAGCTAGAGCTCAAATCAAATGACTGCAAATCCTACTTTAATAATAGAATATGGTAATTCAAATGATAAATTCTCCCAGAGCCACAAGTAATCAGAAACTGAAAACTATTAAAATATTATTTGCTCTGTGGGAATTCTTATTACACGTTTGCTCAACCGTATCTGCTGAAAGACACAGAAACACTACCAAAGTTAATTTAAGGACTTACCAATTTCCCTTGCAATTCTGACAGCTTCGTCTGCATCCTGTAAAGGCAGGAAATGAGACTCAACATTAATCCCATGAGGCATTGCACAATGTCTTTAGGGCAGTCATATATTGCCCTACTGTCTCCTCTGATTCATTTAATGTTCAATTTTACAACCTTCTAACCCTTTTCATTCAGAGAAATGTAAAATTAATACCATAAGTAGAATGTAAATTCTCCCTTGTCGTTATTATATTAAGAAACTCAAAGCAGTTTGAAATGAGCTGGCAGGAAACATGACCAGAATTACCAATGATTCGGTGCAGTTGCCGGAATTTAACGGCAGAATTTAGACTTTTACAATCAATACTCCGTCGTAAATCAGATCATTAAAGCTTGTCTGCAGCTTGCTTGTCTATTTACACACCGTGTTTTCCTGGATTCTGTCAGCAGGGGGAGTTGACTGTCTATTGTTTGGGAGGAGCTCCATCGATTTTCTAGAAAAAAGTAAATGTCCAGTACCCTTAGGAATTATCAATTGTTTTTAAAAAGACAAAACCACTGTGATTTCCATTATCTTCTCTTATTTTTTTAACCCTTTTCTTCAGGTGTGTATTTTATCTGTACAGTTGTAGCTAGGGACATAAATTAAAACCTTAAATTCAATGAACAAACTGTAGAAGGAAAAAGGTCTGAAAGAGCAAGGGAAGGACTCCTTTCTGAAGCCCAAGACCAGTGTTTACTAAACCACTTGTCATCAATGACACTTGAAACCCTGAGCATCTAAAAACTGCCCCAGCCTAAGCCATTTATCTACCATGATCCTGACATGCGCTGTACAAACTCCATGGACAGATGTTCCCTGTGCTGATAAAGAGAATTCTGAACTTCAAGCCACTTTCTCAATTCGATTATTTTTTGTAACCCAGTGACACAATATGAGCTGCCAGCCACGTTCTAAAACCACCAGTGGATAAGTATGCAGAAATTTTTACACAGCTTCAAAACCTTCGAGTGAAGCCTGGCATTTTTTTAAGCTTTTAAATTACTACATTTAAAACAAAGAGCAATCACAACAGAATGCTCCTCCAACTGGGACTGGGGAAATAGCTGGTTCATTTATGTCCACTTTAGAAAAAAAGAAAAGAAATTCTTCCTTAAAAGTCTTCAGTACCCAACAGCATCCCTGAATAAGGAGGCTGGCAGGGGAAGTTGTCAGAGAAATTTAATTTCCTTTCATTAGCCCGTCTGCTCCACACATAGGAGCTTGTTAAGTTCAAAGCAATCCTGAAAACGACATCAGTTCTAAGTCTTTTTTTCTCCAAGCAGTCACATCTGCTAATGAGATTTTCCAAATAACAATTGTTTTCAAGTCAGAGATAAATCTCTACCTAGCCCAACCCCTCAAAAAAACTTAGGGTTTACTATCTTCCTACACCTTGCTCTTTGCACTGACTCCACACTCTCCAAATTTTAGTTTAAAGGGATAAAAATCCACGGAAGGGTCATTTAAGAATGTTCATGGTTTCCACACACTGAGTTGGGAGGTTCTTTGTTCCAGCCAGTGACAGTTATTGGAGAATACTTGCCTTTAACAGCCTCTCGTCAGGAAGTGTTAAACCTGCCAAATGTGAACAATTAGTGCCTCTTGAACAAAATACAGGAAGAGTGAGGGCTGATGAGGACGGGATTATAATCAGCTAGAAGGAAACTTTTAACATTTCAGTCCCTGTGGAATGGTGTATTTGCCAAAGATGGTCTCAGAGAAATTAAACTGCAAGCTAAAATGCTTGGGATCCAGGGACAGCCAACAGGCAAGGTTAAAGGACAGTACCCAGAATCCACTTCTCCTATTTTGTCATGTATTTATATATGTACATGATGCACACGTGTTATGTTTTACATGTAAGGAGAATTATATTTATGCACAGCAAAACTTCCCAAAACCACATATATGCCATAAAACAATCTCTCTTTTTTTTGGTATTTTTGATGGCTGGAAGTTTATTTTAATTCATTTTATTAAGTACATAATATTTATGTTTAAATAAATTAAGGTACAACAGGGCATTCGGTGAGGACTCTCCTAGGCACACCCCTGGCCTTTTTCCATCCCATCTCCTTCCTGTCTCCTGGTTCCCTTCCTACTGCAGCATTCTATGTACCCTTTTGTGGACTACTGTCATATCCTATGAATATAAAGGAAAAACATACATGCTACAAAACAAACTTAACTTTTCACTAAGCCATATGTTTAAGTTTTCCTAGTATGAAAATCAATTTCTGCAAAATGAACTTTCAGATAAAATCAAATTGCCTTAAAATTAAATTTTCATTTGTCATTCATTAAGCCAAAAAAAAATCACTGAAGATTTATTGTGTACTAGACATTATAAAAAACATTACTAGTGTTTTCAAAAATACTAAATGCACTCAACACATTTAGTTATATCATGGGCTACATAAAGCTTAATTTGAAAAGATAAAAATTCTAGACAGTTCCTAAGTCAATGGCACTAACATATGACACCAACGAACCTCCTTACAGGGCTATGGATAGAATAAAGCACTTAATAAAGCTTTGAACGACTCACCAATTAGTCCCTGACTAACTTCAGAAGAAAAAAAAGTCTAAAGGAATATATAAAACACACCCAGCTCAGCAGCAAAAGTTACACAGAGATCCCACTGTGGACCCAGCAGGCTGATGTGACAGAGGTATAAGCTTAAGCAGCCCTTCACACTACATTGCCAAAGCAAGCACACAGCCTCTGTGCAGAGAGCTGCTGGTGCTTATCAAACTTTGAGAGCCTGTCTCTCTTCATCCACAGATTTTACTTGTAGAAAGTTATCCTATGGATGCCTCTTTTCACATGCATAGAAAAAAAAAACTTAGGAAGAATTTATTATTTTCAATTGTGATGTTTTGAGAGGCAAAACGTCTAGGAAAACAATTTAATGAACCTTCAACAGAGGACTAATACATGAACAGTACAGTGGTTGAAATGGCATACCAAATAGCCATTTAAAAGAATTAGGATCCATATGATTTAGACACTAATCCAATAAGTGCTTCCTAGCAGCAGTATGCAATCTGGTTTCTGCCCTTTGGAGTCCTAGCCCATGAAGAGAAAAAGAAAGTCAAGCAGACAAGCAAGTCAACTGAGAACTGACATGAACATTTCATGGAAACAGGCAAAGTAAGAGGAAAAATTGTTTTAGGTTATCCAAAAAGGATCTCCTGAGGCAAAATCTGAAACCTATGGATAAAAACAGCTCAGTGTTGTGGGAAAACAAAAAGAGAAAGAATATTCAACAGAGACCCAACATACAATGAAATCTTAATTACAAAGGAACTTAGTGTGTTCTACTAACAGAAATGGGCCCAGGATGGAGAAGACCAGTTATGGTGGAAGGCAGGACCATTCCTGGCTGGGTCTTCTGTGACAGCCCAGGAACTCAGAAGCTTCCTATGAAGGAAGATAGTGAATTGGGCTGGGCTTTCAGAGGACAATTCTTAAACCCAAGAGATGCAGGACAAACACAGTACATCCAGCAGCAGCACACTCCATATGGCTTGCAGGCTTCTGAGGGTACAGTGGAGTGTCTATGCAGACAGTTTAAATGCTCAGCAACCCTGTCACAAGCTGGGGTGATGGGGATGGGCACTTAACACTTACATTCTTAGGAAATGCTTGAAGATTTACTGTAAGGATTATGATTCCATCCTGCATAACACTTTCATGGTTTAAAACCAAAATCTGCCATGCTTAAAAGGTTTTTTTTTAATTATGCAACAATTGTCAAGGCATTAAATGTTATCAAAACAAATGAGTAACAAGGTATTGTGGCACATTCCTATATGTACAGGAGGTTGAGGCAGGAGAATGGTGAATTCAGAGCCAGACCATGTCTCAAAAGTCTAAAACAAGTCAGAAAAAGGAGGAGGAGGAGGAAGAGGAGGAGGAGGAGGAGGAGGAAGAAGAAGAAGAAGAAGAAGAAGAAGAAGAAGAAGAAGAAGAAGAAGAAGAAGAAGAAGAAGAAGAAGAAGAAGAAGAAGAAAGTTTTCCTAAAATCCTCTTAAATCTTTTCATGGCAGTCTATTGCCTTAGAACAAAGTTCAGACTCCTAGACCAGGCTTCAATGCTTCCTCATGCCTGCCCAAGCCCCAGCACCAAGCCCAGTCCATTCCACCTAGCCAGCAGCCTCACCCCAAGCCATACCCCCGACCCCAGCTTTTGAATAACCTGTTGGCTAAGCTCAGAGAGATATTCTCTTGCCTTTCATCAAGTCACACTTTCTAAGACTGGCCACCAACAAGACTCTAGAAACACGGAGAGATGGCAGGCACCACCCCAGCTCTCATGGAACTCAGAAGCTAGGAGAGCAGCAAGACCTTAGATACGATATACAGTAGTTAAAAAACAATGTTGTGATGTGTATTCCACAGAAGCAATAGAAAGGAATTGTGATGTTGGGACATGTTACTCAATCACAGATACCTAGAAGTCCTCTCAGATGCTTCAACAGAGGGCTAACAAATGACAGCAGAGGGGAACACCAACTGCTGGAGCCTCAGAGAGATGGAAAGTACCCACAGGCCATGTTTTAAAAAAAAAAACACTCAACAAGGGGCTGGAGAGGTGACTCAGCAATTAAGAGTACTTGTTGATAATCCAGAAGACTGGAGTCCAATTTCCAGCACCCACATGGTGGCGTACAACCATCTGTAACTTTAGTTCAAGGGACCTGATGTGTCCTCTTCTGGTCACACAGGCAACATACTGCATGGACATACATTCGAGCAAAACATGTACCATGTACATAAAATGAAAATTTTGTAGAAAGAAATTAAGGAAGAAAGAGAGAGGAGGAACGGAAAGGGAAAGGAAGGAGGGAGGGAAGCAAGGAAGGAAGGAAGGAAGGAAGGAAGGAAGGAAGGAAGGAAGGAAGGAAGGAAGGAAGGAAGGAAACAAGCTCAGCTTTAGCCTAGGAGTAAGGAAATGGAGGACTTCACTATGGCTACCTTTTGTGGAGTTAGTGAAAGAGATGACCTATGATCCTCCTGCCTCAGCTTCCAGAAGCCTGGTAGTTAGGTGTGAGACCAGCATTCAGCTTCTGACTGCATCAAGAAGAAGCAGAGTGCAGTAACTGTGTTGTCAGCCTTCTGTCGCTCCAGACTCCATTCTCTGTAAGCTCTACAGGCTGGAATTGATAGTCTAATCTGGTCAGTAATGTCTTTCAAATGTCTAACCCAGAGCCCGCATGCACCACTCTTTCAGCAAGCAGCAGTCGCATGAAAAGTGAAGGAATAAACCAATGAAGAAATGAAGGAAGGAACACTCAAAGGTTGACACGGAGCACAAGTGGGGCGTTCATTCCAGGACAGAGGAAAGGCACTATTCTCTCACCACCTGGGCGTGATGGGCTTCTGTTCCCATCTAAACACTATTCTCTTTAGGGCCTTCCCAGTGCTCCCACTCCAGGCCACATCATAGCCCTCTTTCAGCTCTGACAGCCAGACATTTCACAGTTAATCTCCATGGGCAATGACTGGGTGAGTCTTGCTCTCTGCTGAATACTTGTGTTATGTGTGTTATGCGATGTCATCTCAAATGCCAGCAGAACTTCTCATCCTAAAACATCAAGTAAGTAATGGCTCGGAAGGACTTAAGCAGGCAGGGTTTAGTCTATTTCCATATAAACAAAGTACACTGCATGAAATTCTGCTCACCTGAGGAAAACCAAGCCCAGTACCTTCCCTTGTCTCTAGTACCTCCCCTTATCTGTAAATGCACTAAGCATTTACAGAGATATCTGTATATCTGTAAACATATCTGTAAATGACTAACATTGTTTACTTGGAATAACCAAGCCTGAGTACCTCATCTTGTCTCTGAATTCTTGGCCATCGTTGGCTCAGGGGATACTCCTGCCTCACCTCCCAATTGCTGGGATTATAAGTGCGTACCATCAAGACAATTATTTCTCGTAAAATATACAGTACTTCCCTACTGCTATTTTCCCCTCTAAAGATATATTTTTCATCATGTATATGAGGGAAGAGATGTGTGCACATGGATGCAGGTGCCCTGGGAGGCTAGAACTGGAGTTGCAGGCAGTTGTGAGGCTCCTGATGTTGGTCCTCTGGATGAGGAGTATGTGTGTTTAACCACCGAGCCACCTGTCCAACCCACTATTGCTCGTTTTCAATTAAAGTGCATCATTGAGTTAAAAAGAGATCTTTACTTGGCAGCAAGTTTCCAATGAAAGAGCTGCAAGTTTAAACTATGTAAAAAGCAATGAAAGCCAAGTTCACCCCAATTACAGGTGTTAAGATTTTTGTTTGTTTGTTTTGGTTTTTTATTAGTTCAAATTAGGAACAAGCTTGCTTCACATGTCAATCCCTTCTCCCTCTCCCTCCCCTCCCCCCAAGCCCCCCACCCCATTCCCCCTCCGCTCCCCAGGGAGGGTAGGGCCCTCCATGGGGGCTCCCCAAAATTCACCAACATCATCCTGGGGCAGGCCTAGACCCTCCCCCCGTGTGTCTAGGCCTAGAGAGCAGATGTTAAGTTTTTAAATAAAAACATAAAATAAATGTTAAACTTTACCAAATATAAATTGTTCATATTCATAAAAAAATTCTGTTAGACAAAAACATCTTTAACATGTCACAAGCCCAACGTGACAATATTTTGAGAAATAACAGGAGGGTTTACAGGGGGTGCGTGGGAGGTATTGGATGGAGTAAAGGGAATGATATACTTATGTTATAACTTTGAAAAATAAAAAATCAACAAATTAAATTAAATGTATGATTAAAAGTGAAAAGGAAGAATGGGACTTAGGGCTGGTAAAGTGATCAGCAGGTACAAATGACCTTTGTTCAAGCCCTGGGACCCACATAGTGGAAGGGAGGATCTGAGTCCCATAACCTCCACACTCGAATCATGGCATGCATTCATGCACACACAGAGAATTAATAAGTTCACAAAAGATTTTTAAAGAAAACATGGGGCTGCGTCTGCCATATAGTCCTAGCTGTAGGACATTCTTGAGACAGGTCTGAAAATTAGTATGTAGAAGACATGGAAAATATACAGATACTCAGGACTCAATGTGTTGCACAAACATCTTACAATTTATTAAAAGAAAATGATGCTAGGCAAGTCTACAATTGAGCCACATCTCCAGGCCTATATGAAAATATTGCTAATCCTTCACATGGAAGATAAACAGTCTGTACTCCTCGGCTAGTTCTATAACAGAGTCAGCAACTGGTTTTGGGAGAGAGAAAAATACCACTGTGAGGAAGGGCTGTATCTATTTACACAAACTAATTTCCCAACTATTCTACAATAGAAGTAACATAAGTGGGACATGGTGACACACGCCTGTAACCCCAGTCCAGACAGGGAAGGGAGGGTGTCACAGGGGCATGAGTGAGAGGGAGGCCAGACAGGGCTCTAGAACAAGACTCTGTCTCAAATAAAAATAGGAAGAAGTAAATAAAGTCAAACAATAAATAGAGTACATAAAATAACTCCTTAATGCTGGACCCAGGAAAGGGTCCAGCTATTAGCTTTTTCCAATTACTCAGAGTCAGGACAGCCGAAGACTCTACTATAGTATAAAAGCCCGGCTACCCACAGAGATTATTCTAGAGGAGGGGAAGAACAAATTGTGGTAGCCAAAGGGGTTGAGGACACCAGGAGAACACATCCCACAGAATCAACTAACCAGGGCTCATGCCAGCTCATAAACACTGAACCGACAATCAGGTAGTCAGCATGGGTCTGCTCTAGGTCCTCCACATATATGTTATGGTTGTTGGTTCGGTGGTTTGTTGTTCCCTGACAGTGGGAGTGAGAGTGTGCTGAATCTTTACTCTTGGGGCCCCTTTCTTCTTACTGGGTTCCCTTGTCTGGCCTTAATATGAAGGTTTGTGCCTGGTCTTAATGTATCTTGTTGTTCCATGTTGGGTTGGTATCCCTGGAAGGCCTGCTCTTTACTGGGGGAAGTATTTCTGGTTGAGGCAGGACCAGGAGGAGTGGAGAGAGGAGAAGCTGAGGTTAGAATGTATTGTATGAGGGAGGAATTTAAACACATGCTACCTTCCCGTACCATCTCCTGTGCTTTACACCCTCTTAGGTTACTTGAAATGCCTGGTATTTCATGGTAGAGACACTAAGCTAATGGTTGTCACACAGCAATTATTGAGTAAAAGGAAGACAAAAAAATGTATGTTCAGTACAGTCAACCACAACTTTCTTCCTAAGTATTTTCTAACCCAGCATGATTGGCTCTGTGGATGCTAAAATCATGAACACTCAGGTTTGAAGTTTGATTGTGCTTTTAGAAACCTTGGGATAGTTAGTATACTCTTCTATAACTTATTAAAACACCACAGTAAACATAGCTGGAACAAGGCAATAAATACAAGAGAAATTACTTTTTTATAAACACACAAAGACTTTAGGTATCATTAATAAAGAACTTTTTTTGCTTAGCAGGGAGAAAATACAAACATTTAATATTTTATAATTTCTAGAATGAAGTTGTTTTCCATTTTCTTATTTTATACTTTTTAATGATTTCTTCAAACTAGCTTTCTTTCTGTTAAATCAAGAGTACAACTTCTTTCATTTGTTTATTTTGCGGGTGGAACACACACATGTGGAGTTCAGAGGACAACTTTTAGGAAGTAGTTCTCTCCTTCACAGTTGGGTTCTGGGCATGAAAATCAAGTTGTTGGGTTTGATATCAAGGGCTGCCTGATAGAAAAACTCATTTAAGTATATTACCATACTCTGCTCTGTGGTGCAAATGGGTATTACTATTGCCTTTTTAAAATATTTGTCACTTTTAATTTATGTGTATATGTGTGTGTACCACACCTGTGAAAAAACAGCCTGAACCATGAGTAGCAGAGCGAGTATTTAACAGTGACATCATGATGAGAGTAGACTGGTTGTTTAACATCTAGAAGGTGTGGCTGAATTTACATGTCTTTTTAAAAAAACAAATCTTACTTTATTGTTTTGTGTGCATGTCACATGTGTGCAGGAATGTAGTGGCAGAAGGGGTTTGAGATTCTCTGGAGTTTTAGGTGATTGCGAGGTGGGTGCTCGGAAACAGACTCTCTCAGATCCTCTCGACGAGCAGCAAGTACTTTCAACTATCTCTCCAGCCCCATGCCTCCATTTTTTTATTTTTTTTTTTTAAATTTTGACATGGGGCTTGGTCTGTAGTCCAGGTTGGCCTTGAAGCAAAGCAATCTTCCCATCTTAGTACCTAAGTGCCAGGATTATAACGCAGCACTTATTAGTTCCTATTAAAGTGCAATAATGATTCAGAGACATTGAATTCATGTCCCACAAAGTCATTTTGTCAGTGTTGTAACTATAATCATCAGTGACTCACCCTCTGCTTCATAGCTAACATCTAACAATTCACGACCCTGCTGACCCAACTGCCACTGTCATTCTCAACGTGCCCTGTGCTTTACCCCAACCCCAATACATTATATAAGGGCCCATCGTTTCCTGCCTGAACAAAGGGAATAGAATTCCAATTTGAGTATCAACCTTAATTTTTAACTCTATGCTACATTCATTAATTCATTCATTTGAGACGGGGCTGGCCTCAAACCCGCTGAGTAGCCAAGGATGTTGTTGAATTCCTGATCCTCTGAAGTACTGGGATGGTAGATGTGCACAGCCACACCTCGTTTCACTCGCTGCTGGGGATTGAAACCTGGGTTTAAAGCGCTAGGCACTACATCCTCCACTCCTCAAAGTGACTTTTCTTTTGACACGACTATTTCATGTTAACCATTTACATGAAACTGGCTAGAGGACCCCGAAGCCAAAAGGAAAGGCTCTGCACAGAACTGGCGGCCACAAGTCTCAACCCTCACCAGCTCTCTTGCTGTAGTCCTTCATGGCATGCTGGAGTGGGCCCTGCCACTCTGCTCCATGATCCTCCAGGACCATGTATTACTGAGAGCCATGAGTGCCACCAGTACACTCCTTTGTACCTAACTCACTGCCTCTCACCCACTACTTAGCTATCACTTGCACCCAAAACCTGGGTCCAGTGTCCTTCCTATATGGGTCTGTGTCCACCGAGATGAGTGTCACTGAGATGGGCTAAACTGGCTGCTGGTCCACTTGGGAACTTCAAGCTCTTTGCAATCGGGGTGAGTGGCAAGTAACTGTTGGCTAATTCCTTTTCCTTACTTGTAAAGCTCTGCTTTCTTGTCCGACAGTCTCACGTTATAATCTTTGCTTTGCTCTCCATTTCCTGAGAACAAGTTAATTAGATGGTTTCTTAGTTATTTTTGTATTGCTGTGACAAAACGCCCTAACCAAGGCGACTTGACAGAGTTTCATTTGGTGCTCACGATTCCAAAGGATAGCAGAATTGTGACCATCATGGCAGTAGCCATGACAGCAGGTAGGCATTGCACTGCATAAGTAGCTGGAACTTTCATCTGATCAGCCAGCAATAGATAGAAAGAGAGCTAACTGGGAATAGAATGGGCTTCTGAAACCTCAAAGCCGACCACAGTGACACACCTTCTCCAACATGGCCAGACCTCCTAATCAAACAGTTCTACCAACTGGAACCAAGCATTCAACTCTATGAGCCTATGGGGGCCATTTTCATTCAAACCACCCCACAAGTGATAAATAAAACTAAATTCATTGAAGACAACTACATGGAACCAGATGACTCCTTGAAATTACATTTTAAACATTCGTCTCTCTCTAATGAAAAGGAAATTCAAGAACTAAAAAAAAGAAGGGAAAAAAGGACGAATGAAAGGAAGGAAAGAGTGTTCTACAAGTTGGTTTTTTTTAGTGTAAAACAACAAACTTATCATACTTTGTAGATGCATAAAGATGTTTTGACCATGTTTGTCCTTTATTACCCATAATTATCCCACCCTCATTTGTCCCTTTCCTTTCCTTTATTATTGTTTTTGAGACAGAGTCTCATCAAGAGTAGAATAAGACAGCCTCAAACTCAGTATGTAGACAAGGATAACCTTAACATCTGACTCCCTCTCCATCTCCCCAAATGCTAGGAGTGTAGCACTCTGCAGAGCTGAGGACTCAACCAAGGTTTTGTGCATACTGAGCAAGCAATCTAACCAACTTCGTTTTATCTTCAGGCCTCTCCCCATTCTACTTTCATGACTGTCCTGCCCCGTACTCCAAAGCTAGGAGAAATATTTGTCATTCTGAGTCTGTTTTATTTCACTAAACATCATCTTCAGTTCCATATGTTTTCCTGCAACCAACATAATTTATGCTTTTTCAATATTTGTTTATTTTATGTATATTAGTGCTCTATCTGTATGTATAACTTTATGCCAGAGGAGGGCATCAGATCCCAATACAGATGGTTGTAAGCCACCATGTGGTTGCTGGGAATTGAACTCAGGACCTTTGGAAGAGCAGCCAGTGCTCTCTTAACTACTGAATCCTCTCCAGCCCCCCTAATTTATGCTTAATGGCTGAATAATACTCCATTGTGTCATAAATAGCACACTTTCTTTATATGTTGTACAGCTATAATGCACAGTACCTGAATAAACGTGAGTGTGCAAGTTCTCTATTGTATGATGAGTTTGATTTCTTCAGCTAAATAGCCAAGAATGTTACAGATAGATAGTATGGTAGTTCTATTTCTTTGCTTGAGGACCCTTCATACTGATTTCCATAATGGCACATTAAATTTACATTCCTAGCAACAGCATACAAGAATTACAGCTGTCCTATACATTGGAATACATATACAGTATTATAACACATTTGACAAACTAAAATTTAAAAGTCAAATAAGACCCAGAATAAACCAGTAACCCACTCCAAAAATTAAGTACCTTTTTTTTCTGTAAAGACACCTATGGATTATAAACAAACAAACAAAAAATAATGGAAAAGTAATTATTCTGTATCATCTAAAAGAACTAAAGTGGGGGAAACTCCAGTCGGCAATGCTCTAACACAAAATCAAGAGCCCATTTCCGTCTGCCCTTCAACTCACAAGAAGTTTCTAATAATTCATAGAGAGATGCATGTAGTTTTGTCCATATAGATGATACAGTATCAACCTTAATTCCAGTCAATGCTACACAAGCTCTTCCGCCACCTAGAAAGCACCTGTGTGACAGGTAGGGATGACATACCACACATTTCCAGTGTCCCACCCACAACTTTCACCTTTAGACTTCTGATGAAGCAGCAATACCTCTTCATAGGAGGCCTTATATCCACTGATTTCATAAGAAAACATTTACTGTGAAAATGGAGTTATCAGACAAATGTTCCCTGGAAGCCTCCTCCTGAATCCCCTGGGGACAATGCTATTCATGAAGCCAGTGTTAATCTGAACTGTTGCCCACCAGCACCATTGTAATTAAATAAGGTTCAAACTGGAGAGCTCAGAAGCTCCTGTACCCACATACACACCAACAAGGTAAAGAGAGGCCCATGCCTATCAGTGGAAAGGCTAATAAGGAAAACATACTCTTCTCTGAGAGAGCAGCAAGATCGAGAGCCTGGGGCCCAGGATTCATAGGAGGAGACCCTACTACACAAGGGTAAAATAAATAATTAAGTAAATAAAACTGACTGTCAAGCCCATTTGGAGAGGTTCCTTTGTGATGGAAAGAAAGCCTCAACATTTTTGCCGACCCCAGCCTGAGAACCTTAGGAACCAAGCTCTGTGGCCTTGTTGGCTTCTTTGATATGGCCAGTGTGCCCAGTGCTTGATATCAAGCTGTCCAGAGCAGCAGATGCATGGCTGCGGCTTACATAGGACGCCGAGGGAGATGGGGGTCTCACTGTACAGTCCTGGCTGTCCTGGAACTTGCTAAGTCGACAAAGCTGAACTCAAGCTCATAGAGATCTGTCTGTCTTTGCATTCCCATGCACGTTTTCTCCAATGACAATATAGATCAATATCTACTCATTACATATAATGTCTTCTCCCTGCTCATAGTTCACACCACTGAAAACAGCCTGACTTAAACCACTCTATTTTTTCTCATATATATATGTGTGTGTGTGTGTGTGTGTGTGTGTGTGTGTGTGTGTGTGTGTGTGTGTGTGTGTGTGTATACATACACACACGTGTGTGTGAGAGAGAACTATAATTATATTTTACCCCATACTTGTCACAGAATGTTTGACTGAGGACACATCCCATAGAGATTCAAATGAAAGCTTCTCACCTTCACTACCCCATCAAAACCAGGGATTGTGTTGACCTTTGCCCTCTTGGCTAATAGTTTGCTTTCTATCTTGTCACCCATGGCTTGAATTGCATGAGTATCAGGTCCAATGAAAGTGACATCTGCTGCTGCCTGAGGAGAGAAACAAATTGAACTTAGTAACAAGACACTAAGATACGAGGTCACAGTTCTTTACAAAGAAAAGCTTACACAGGTATGTACAATTATATAGTTGTATACTGAATTATTATTTCCATAGCCAATGTAAAAATAAGGATGTGAGCCAATATACCGATGTACAGATTATAGAATTACCTAACAACACAAAAGAGTGAAGATAAATTAAACCACGCTAGGCCACCAAGAACAAAGCAGTAGACAATACTAGCTTGATGTGGACAATATTCTTTGAAAAAGTAACTTCCATGACACTGTACTTACCGATAACATGCTCTCACTAAATAAACAGTACATTCACCCTCAAAATGCCTTGTAAATCTCTGTATCATCACTGTCTTCTACAAAGTGCAAGAGAACACAAACACCCACATTTATTAAATACCAGTTATTTGCCCACCTTTGAGTTAAATGTTGTGATCACACAAACACCAGCAAACTGAAGGGAACATTAACAGATATCTGTAACTCAGAGAAAGCCAGTAACATTTACATCCTGTATCTACAAGAAGATGTGGGAATTTAACAGGTACAATTATGGTTTTAATTAAGAGCAATCCTGGGGGCTGGAGAGTTGGCTTATCAGTTAAGAACTCTTGATGCTCAGTGTAAGAAGACAGGTGACCTCTACCTACCAAGAACCTGTGTCTCCACCAGGATGAGGAAGCCACAGGCAACAGGACAATAATATATGCATTTCTGTATCCCAAGCTGCAACTCACGGGACATGA
>NW_023276807.1:272458376-272540876 GCF_003668045.3 Cricetulus griseus | reverse complement strand
TGCTGAGTGCTAAGAGCTGCGTGTCATTAAGTCTGGTCACAGTACGTTGCTGTGCTCAGAGTGTGGTAAATGCAACCTGTGAAGAGATTTGTTATGGAATGTAAATGGCTTCTGTTTCTAACAAAGTTACTCCTGGTACTTCTCTGCAGTGTTGCTCAGACTTGGGGGAGATGGTCTGATTTGGTTTGAAGTTTTTGGTTTGTAGCCCTGGTTCATCTAGAGTCATATTGAAGATCAGGCTGACCCTGAAAGTGTTATGTACTCTCTTGCGGCCTCTCTCTAAACCACCACATTGTAAGACAAGTTTTGTTTCTGTTTGCTTGTTGTTGTTGTTTAACTGAGAAGCAAGCGAACAATTCAGATTCCTACAGTAAGGAATTTTAGGCATGTTGCTATCTGGAATCCAGAAAGCTGTTGTGCAAGAGAGAAAAGGCTCTGACACCTAGCTCAAGGCAAGCTTGTTGAAATCTACTTAGTAAAGGTTTTCAGCCAGAACTCTGTCCTTCTCAAATAAGCACTGCAAATAAAAGATAAGCTGAACACTTAAGCAAGTGGGAGGGAGGGACATTCTCAGGGGACTGCTTGTGATCAAACAGTGTCAGTCCTGTGAGGAAAATAAAGGACTGTGCCTCTCTAACACAGAACGGTTCCAGGTTCCTGCAGTGTGACAAACGTGACTATAAGGACTGAAGATGAACCCCAATTAACTCTCCCAGCAATGATAAGAATGAAACTCCATTGCTGGGAGAACCTTGCCGCAGTAGGCTAAGGTTCTATTCTAAGTCAAAATGAAAACTAGGAGTTTCTGAAGTTGTTTGGGATGCTCCCTAGCTGTAGGCTCCATTGGAACCTCATGGCTTTCTTACCAACTGCATTTCATTTACACAGTACTATACGCTAACAGTGTAAGCAAAGGACACTGGGTCTTTCTCTTTCAATAATGGTGAGTTCTGGATTTCATTTAGTCTATTGTATATTCGGTATTAAGTGTCTACTTGGAACGATGTGATCAAGTAGGAATATTACTTCCAGATGATAGCCTCGCAGTGTTTATTTAAGGGGAGAGAAGCGTGGCAGCTTTCACTTTCTCCACTTCAGCCACTGGCAGAAGTCGGGCTTCCTGGCCCAGCACATGTTAAGAAACACAGTTAAATATAATCCATGTTCTTCACATACATATGGGGAGGATTACAACGGCAGAAAATGCTCCATTTCTAGTGCTTAGCAACGAGGTAGGCTCCAGGTCTATCTTCCGGCTAATATTAAGTCAGAAAATGATTACGTTTCCTTTATTAATTTTTGTTTATTTGGTGTTTTGTTTTGTTTTTCAAGACAGGGTTTCTCTGTGTAGCTTTGGAGCCTATCCTGGCACTCGCTCTGTAGACCAGGCTAGCCTCAAACTTACAGGGATCTGCCTGCCTCTGCCTCCCGAGTGCTGGGATTAAAGGCCCGGCTATTAAATGTTTTTAAGTTCCAAGAAAGATGCTTAAACAAGGAGCTCTCAGTACTTTTTATTTTAATTAAAAAAAAAAAGAAATGAACAAACTCTAAATTTCTGGGTATTTTTTACTTTGGGGTTTAAATTTATGGAGAAATATATTTTTAAACTCAAATTACCATGTTCACAGTTAGATTTGTAATTATTCCACATCTCTTGTGTACCTATCTGCTTCTGTCTCTTCATTTCCCTGTAATCAGCACATTCTTCAAGAAGAAAGAAAGGCTCTGTGGTTAAACTTCACCAGCCTACACTTGTCACATCAGGGTAATGAAATGCAATGACTTAGCATAAACCTGACTAGGCTGTGAACCTTTCTCTCCGTGGAAAATATGGCCACAGTTAACATCTCCAGCTGAAAGATTCATGGGTGCTCCTAATGCTTAAGAATGTGACTGAAGAGTTTATCCTCCCTGGACTGGAGGTGTCATGTGAGAACACGGTAAGGTCTCTAGACTACTTCCACAGACTCCTCTATCATGGGAAACTGCTTGTACTAGCCAGGATCTAAGAGAAACAACAGAGACGATACCCAGGGAAGCCCCCAGGGACTGGTTCGACAAAGATATAAAGAAAGTTGGAGTTAGGAAAACATCAGGCTGTGAGATGAATTTTAGCCTCCCTCTTTGAAAAGGATTCTGGTATAATATTTGAGCTCTATAGACAATATATCCATAAATATTGGTGTCTTAGTTAAGGTTTCTATTGCTGTAAAGAGATACCATGACCATGGCAACTCTTATAAAGGAAAACATTGAATTTGGCCTCGCTTATAGCTTCAGAGGTTTAGTCCATTCTCATCATGGCAGGACAGACCAGCATACAGATAGACATTGTGCTGGAAAAGGAGCTAAGAGTTCTACATCTTGGTCCACAGGCAACAGGAAGTGAACTTTGTACCACACTGGGCATAGCTTGAGCATATGAGAACTTAAAGCCCACTCCCACAGTGACACACTTCCTCCAACAAGGCCACACCCTATGGGACAAGCATTCAGACACATGAGTCTATGGGGGCCATCCCTAATCACACCACCACAGTTGGCAATCACACTCCATCACCTTAGATGAAATTGATCATTGTATCATATAGCTACCTGGCATTTTTAAGAAATTATGTTTACTTTTATTCTATAGTGTAGTAGTGATAAAGCCTTAATTTAATATATAATAGGAAATGTTAACAGTTTTAAGGTGATGAAACAGAAATGAAAGGTTTCACATGTAACATCCATATGCAATGCTAAGCTCCTCAGGCAGACTGGTTCTAGGAATTACTGAGTTTGAAGTTGTCATTTCTTCCTTTCATACCTCTTAGAAAACAGGTATTGTTCTACAGTTTCAATATTTAAAATGAGGTTTTTGGGTTTTTTTTTTTTTTTTTTCAGATCTCCTTGACTCAATTCTTTTTACTGCCTCTGGAATACAGAAATTACTGTTGTTGTTTGGTAGAAAAGTTATTTTTTCTAGTTTAACTTCAGAATAGAACCTAAATCTTTGAATTTAGGTAAACAGTTTTACAAACACCATGATCTGACAGCACTGTGGTTAGCATAAGAGAATGTGGCCATGGGTGTTCCTCATATTAATACAAGGAGCTGATGGCAGAGAGGCCAAGACATGGGGAGACAGACTTCAGATATCAAATCTCATTTTTTTATGGCTTTCAAAGTAGTCCATGCTGGTCTCTGAGCTGCTTATGTTTTCTGTTTCCTTTGAAAACATTCCTAAATTCCTTTAAGAATTTGCTGGGCGTCACTTTTGCTCTGTACACCTTGCTTTCTAGAACACTTGGAGTTTTCAGTGCCACTGAATGATGGAAAAGGAAGTCATGTGGTGTGAAGGAGCTTTCACTTTCCAGTCGTGGTTGGGATGTTCTGCTCGCTGCACAACTGCTGAGCTGTAGTAAGTACAGCCTAGTGGCAAGGCTTCTTTTGGATGTTGAGTGGAAGGCTAAACTAGGAGAGCTCCTGGTTTGTAATTAATGGCCCTCAGCAACAGCATGGTAATTCCTCACACTGCTAGAATCCACTATCTGCTACTTTCATTCTTTATTCTATTCAGTGACAAGGATGCAGTGAAGCCAAAATCATACAGAAACATAGAAGAATGACTCGGGCTGAGATTATCTGTTAGGTGGGTAACTAATTTTAAGTTTTTTGGGGGGAGCTATAATGCTACTAACAAGAACTATAACATTTGTTTAGTAATTGTTGCTGAAGTAGGATCTCTTTGGCCTCAGATTTGTAATGTAGCTGGGAAGGCCTTGAACTACTGATCCTCCTACATTTTTCCTCCCAAGTTTGAGGGGGAGTGTGGGGGATGAGTCGAAGAGTGTGCCACCATGGCCATCTTTGTATTCAGCACTATTTACACAGGACTGTTCTGAGGCTGGTTTTGCCCTAAACACCATTTTAAACAGACAATATTTAATTCATCGGATCCCAATTTGTATGAAAAGTTTACTCTGGGATCATAGTGATGGCTCACTTAAAGGAAACCTCTGACATTCTGTCTTTAGATAAAAAGGAAGGGGGCTAGAAGAGTGGCACCAGAGATCATCTCCACTTAGCCGAGCAAGAAAAGGACAAACTATGGGATGAAATAGCTGCCAAGGCCCACTAGCCTGACAAAATGACGGAGACCAAAACGCAGCCACAAATCAGTGTTTTTATCTCTGACTTCAAAACCTTGTCACACCATTTAACCTGTTTGCCAACTGATAAGAGTGGCCAAGTGATTATGCAAGAAGCTAAAGAACACAAACTGATCACAGGGAAGCAAACAAACATCAGGTGTCCCTGTGTGCCTTGCCCAGCTTCCGACATACCTGTCACCCCAGCATCCACCAGGTTAGTGCCCTTTTGCCCTTTGTACACTCTGTGATTTGCACAGAAGTGGATTTTGCACAAAGAGTTTATAATCTGTGCATACCATCCCATAAAAACTCAGGATAAAGGGGAGTCAGAACACTAGAAGTTAAATGCCAGACACAGCCAACAGAAACTCAAGGAATACTTGAGAAAAGAGGTGACATTTTAGGGAGAAAAGACAGACAGGATTTATAAAAGGAGCATGGGAACACACGACTTACGTATATAAGCAAAGCGTGTTCCTGTGATATGGAACACAGGAGAAGTGTGGGAGTCCATGCGGACAATGAAGAAGGAGCACACCAGTACTCACTCACAAGGACCTCCTCTCTCCAACCAGTGCCACAATAACCAGATCTCAACTTTAGACTTCTTCAATGTCTAATTAATTAAAGTCACCATTCACTCAACCATTCATCAACCAACAGCAGTCAAGTATTTATTTGCCACACCAAATCCAGTAGATTCTGTGTGACAAGTTCCACAGACTGAGCCAATAACTTCACAAAAAGAAGGTCTTCTGGAAACGGTTGTGGAACTCTCAGCCGGAAAAAAAATATTGGGCTATGATTCTCATGGCAATTTCTGTTTGTTCTTCTATTCCTCTTTTTCACATTAACTAAATGTTCCTAAAAGCCTATGCTAACATTTTAAATAAAAGAAATAGTAAGAAACCATCCCCTGAAATGGGTTCACTAGCCATGACTTCATCTAAGGAAAAATCAGAGCTTTCCAAATCATTCACGTCATTCATATAAGTACAAATAGTAAAAACTTTCCCAACAATAAAATTTCATAAGGCTGTAAATGTGTCATTGAAAGTGGGCTTAATTGTCTGGTAACAAAAGCTTTTAATAAGAAAGAGTTAAAAATAGTTAAAAATGCTCAATACTTCAATAACTCACAAGAACTAGGTAATGTTAAACAATAAAGATATATTAATTTGATTTAAGAAATATGTGGTTAGCCTTGGATGATCCTATGTTAGTCAAGAACGGTATTATGTTTTGACTAATCAAGGACAAATTTTATGTTTTGATTAACCCTCGATGACTATGTTTTGGATTTCTACGTCACTGTGCTAAGTAACAATAATGTCATATGTTTGGGGTTGTTTAACAAAAACATCCCCTGAGAAAATATCTCTATAAAAAACCTTGTTTGAGAACTGCACTGCACAATACACTCAGATTCAAACTGCCTCTGTGTATGTTTCTGTTTGTCACCACCAAATCCTTACCCACCTATTCTTCGAGGACCCTGATCCCAGGGACTCCCATACCTGCCTGGGGTGGTCCATGGCACTTATTCATGCCAGGATCATGAAAATCCTAGTGATTCGATAACCACACACACAAAAAAAAAAAAGAATAAAAGGAAGGAAGGAAAGAAGGAAGGAGGGAGGGGGAGAGACAAAGAGAGAGTTGTCTTCTGATCGCCACATACACACCATGGTATATTCTCTCTCTCTCTCTCTCTCTCTCTCTCTCTCTCTCTCTCTCTCTCTCTCATACACACACACACACACACACACACACACACACACCTCTGCTATGCTAACCTTCTGCTTAAATGATTTTAGAAAGTAGTCTTCTCCCTTCATTAAAATTGAGTCTTGTGAATAATAAATAAATAAGTAGATTTCATAATCTACTCAAGTGAGCCTCATATTCTATCAGCTACAAGTAAGGGTAAATATTAATCTCAGCAAAGTACATTCCAACTGTTTTGCCACCCTTTAGACATCACCCTGACCTAGTCTTCCAGCATCATGACTGAGAGCTCTCACTTGTCCAGGTCAAGAGACTCTTTATAGCAAACATCTTGACATCCATCCTTGCATAAAAGCAAGTGTCACGGTTAGGAGCAGCAATTGTGGCACCTGCCTGAAATCCAGCCCCTTCAAATACAAAGCCAGCCTGTTCTGCACATTATGTTCCAGGCCAGCCAGAACTACAGAGTGATCTCCTTTCTGAAAGAAAAGAAAAAACAAAGACCATAAGCATGGATGCCAATGTGTACTGAAAGCTAACTGTTCTGTTTCCAGAACTTTCCTCAAATCCCATGGACTAAATATTGACTATTGTGGCTGCTGCCAGGCAGCATCATCAAAGGTAGCTCAGTGAACCAACACTGGTCCTGTAATAAGACAGTTGCTGTACTTTAAGTGCTGGCTTTCTAAAACTTTAAAGATTAGTAACTGAATGTTCTTTCTATCCCCAAAGTCAACACAAGTGATAGTTATAGAAAGAATGCAAATGTGAAACCCACAAGTAAGTTCCCTTGAAGAAAAAATTCTAAGCTCTACTTCATTTTTTGAAATGTATAGGTGTTTTTCTTGAACACCCATATCAGCACTCATCACCACTGTTGCCTCATCTCCAACCTTCTCCATCACCACTGATCCATCTCCACCTGTCTCCAGCCAACCTTCTCCACAACTGCTGCCCACTCTAAATCTGCCCTATCCCAACACACACACACACACACACACACACACACACACACACACACACACACTATTGTCAAGCCCCTTCTACAGATCACTGCCTATCTTGGGTTTCTATTGCTGTAAAGAGACACAATGACCATGGCAGCTCTTATAAAGGGAAACATTTAATTGGAGCTGGCTTACAAGTTCAGAGGTTTAGTCCATTATAATCAGGGTCAGATGGATATGCCACACAGGCAGTCTTGGTATTGGAGAAGTAGCTGAGAATTCTACATCCGGATCAGCAGGCATCAGGAAGAGAGAGAAACACTGGGCCTGGCTTTAGCTTCTGAAACTTCAAAGCCCACCCTCAGTGATACACTTCCTCCAACAAGGCCACACCTCCTAATAATACCACTCCCTATGGGCCGATGGGTGGGTTATTTTCATTCAAACCACTACAATGACTCAGGTCAAGCAGTAATCCATGATCCAGTAGATCATTACAATGTGAAGATCACACAACAAAGAAAGCATGGTAATTATCAAAAGGAATTACATGCAAACAAAGCAAAGAAAGCACAAATAAAAGCAGGAAGTCAAGCATTCCTGACTAAACTGAGTTGACACCACAGGAATGATTAGCAACCCACACAGCAGGCCCTCACTGCTCTCGAGGACCACAAATGCAGTCAGAACGGCTACTTGCATGGGAATTCAAATACTAACAGTTGGTTTCCATCTTCTTGCAGAGAAACACAGGTGTTATCTGTTTCTCGAGTAAGAACACAGCACTGTGGAAGGCAGGTATGAAAGTCACTGTGAACACCTTTACTTTGGAGAACACATATTTCAGCTAATAGTATTCATAAGCATATAAATTGAATTTACTTGTAAGATCAAACCTATCAACAGCAGTAGTAACTAGTGCAATAAGGTTCATAAGGTGCAAATATTAAACTTAATTTTATATAAAATTCTAGGTAAAGATCACTTATATAAAAACAAGTTTAAAAGAAATATGACTGTCTTGTATATAAATTATTTTTAGTAAAGAGGCGTTAAAATATAGTTCAAAGAAAAAAAAAAATGTCTTAGAGAAAACAGTTACTCTAGATCCCAAACAAAACTACTGACACCAGCACTGGCTACAGGAATTGCCGTGAGAACCTACCTGCTGACAAATTTGGTGCCTACGGCATTAGCAGTAACAGCCAGAAAGTCCGTAGTCCACTTTCACAATTACTAAAAATCCCCTTCGGGCTTGTTGGCAGGGAGTAAATTAAGTCCTTATGTATTGAGAAGAATCATTTGAAAAAAAAAAAAATGAGGCTTGACTATCAAGTATTGAAATGACTAGAAGTGTTTTGTGTATTTTAACTAAAAGATCTAAATTTACTGTATTTCACTTGTTTTCCTAACTGTAAGAACAATTCAACTTGGCCCTTGCATTTGATATGCCATTTATCAATCATACATCTAATATTGCACTTATTTGCCAAGCACCCACCTTTCTTATACTTTATAAGCTGAAATAAAACTCAAACAACCTATATGTAAACATACGGCACAGACTTTGTTAGTTTGCTTGCTTGTTTGGAGACAGGGTATCTCTGTGTAACCCTGGCTGTCTTGGAACTCACTTTGTAGATCAGGCTGGCCTTGAACTCAGAGATCCACCTGTCTCTGCCTCCCAAGTGCTGGAATTAGAGATGTATGCTACCACTACCCAGCTAACACAGATTTCTGTAACCCAATTATATAATTCAATAATTTTCCTCGTGGCAAAACGTATTATTATATAACACATGCATCAGGTATCCATACATAGACCAAAAAGGAAAACAAACAAAAAGAAACTGTACTTAACTCAAATCCATTAATACTAAAAAACTAAACTCAAAAATGTTGATACAAGACTGAATCACCTTTAAAACAAGACCCTACCCCCAAACATATAACACCATTCAACATGAAAAAGAGAAACTCCACTCTCATACGATTAGGAGAGTTATTATGTATCTTTTCCAGGTGAATTGTCAAAGGCTTTAGAGAGGTTTTTTTTGTTTTGTTTTTTTCTCATGTTCTAGTTTTGACAACCAGAAAACTAGACTGTAATCCGTATGACAGCAGTATTTCCAATCTCTCTCAGTTCTAAAAACGCCTGGAGTCTCAAGGGAACCGAGTCCTTTATCCTTACAGTTGATGCGTGTAAGTGATAAAGAAAAAAAAAAAAAAAAACATCAATAATTGTTTTCTTTTCCAATGGGAGTCATGTCAACCTTCCCATTTCAGGAATCAGATCGCCCCTCCTCCACACAGGAAGATCATGTGTATAGGGACACATCTAGAAGCTCTCTTTCAGATGGCTCAAACCTATGCCACAAAGAATCTAACTGCCACATTTACTATACAAGCAATCAGCTGCAGGAGCAGAAGATGCCTCCTGGGACCCAGCTCCTACAGAGAAGGCTCCCTTTATCCTAGCTAAATGGTAGCTCTGTGAGAGACCTTCCAGGAACTCACAGTCTGGAACCGACAGATGAATGCTACCCTGACTGGCCCTGGAGAGCCAATGGCTCCGTCACCTTTAGCCCTCCAAACCTGTAATCAGAACTCTGTTAGATGAGTCAGCGCCCTAACGTTTCCCATCTGTACAGCTGCTGGAAGAAGCGCTTACTGACAACTGACAAGTTGCTTAGCGCTGCAGAATTTGATAATTCATGTCTTACCAAATTTTTACTGACTTGGAAGAAAATAAAACACCAATTAAAAGCAGATGTCTCTTTCAGTACTAACTGACTGAGAAACTCCATTATTTTAACTCCATGTGGACACAGAACATACACAGATGACAGTTTGGACAGTTAAATATTCAAAGTTTCTGAAATTCCATAACTTGGAAAGTGATTTTTCCAGAACTTAACTCATGTGGCTTTAATCTGGCAAGCATCCAAAACGAATAGTTTCAAGTGGTTATCTTGAAGTTAGATTTGCTACCACACTTTTATAAAGGTTACATGGGCAAAACATTAATTAACTAACATTCTCAAGATCTGCATTGTTATCTTCTTACATACAGAAGTTTTGTGGAACACATTGTTCCACTATCAAAACTACACCCAACAAAAACTAACAAAGACTCATGAGCTTATTTGGCATGACTTCATAAAAACGATCCAAGGGCCAAGTCACATAACTTGTCGTCAACAACCTGACTTGAATATACACACTCTTCAATATTATGTTATGAACTCATTGACTTTAGGTCCTAACCATGAGTTCTAAACAATTTTTGTTTAGATTGATTTTCATTTTATGTGTCTGTGTGTGGGCCTACTTATCTCTGTGTACACTGTACCAATGCAGGCTCCTGTGGGAAGCCAGAAGAGGATGTCAGAACCCTAGAACTAGAATTGAAGGCAGGAGTGAGCTGCCTGGTGTGGGCGCTAGGAGCCAAACCCAGGCCCTCTGCCAGAACAATAAGTGCTTTTTTTTTTTTTTTTTTTTTTGAGTGGGAGGGTTTGAGAAAGGGTTTCTCTGTGGCTTGAAGCCTATCCTGGAACTAGCTCTTGTAGACCAGGCTAGTCTCAAACTCACAGAGATCCGCCTGCCTCTGCCTCCTGAGTGCTGGGATTAAAGGCGTGAGCCACACCAACGCCGGGCCGCAATAAGTGCTCTTAATCACAGAAGTGCCTATACAGTCCCTAAATAAACTTCTTAAATGGGATATTTGGGCTAGCACTACAAAAATAAGCACACAAATACATAGACGAAGCATGATGAATACACATATACATAACTGATAACATTAAAACTGACTTTCTTGTAATAAGCTGAGGTTCTGGCATTAAAATAATTTAAAATATATAATCAAAGAATCATAATGTTCTCTATATGGGTCAGTGCATTCTCACACCACTCCTTCTTGTCACAAAGGGACCTGAAATAAAAAAAAAATAAAAATAAAAATAAAACCTGTGTCTCAAAGATACTCTATTGTAAAGTATCAAGTGTTTATGACGCCACTGCTGTAACATCAGTGAGCAAGCTGCCCCTGCGTCTGACAATATAGACCATGGCCTTGGAGGCCAGTTCTCCTTTACTGACGAATGCAAGCTTCCAATAGCCATCAGCAATCGCAGGATGAGTCCCATAATAATTCCCACAATGATCCCAAGCAGTCATCCAAAACCTATGAGACACAAGGCTGAACTGAATAGGTTGGAAGTAAGAGGAAGCAGAGGGACCCTGGGAAGGCTCCTGTCCTGTGTGCAGTGAACAGTAAGTATTCTTGCTTCACAGAAAGCCTGGCATGAAAAAGCACTTGGAGAAGATGAAATGGAGAGGTAACCATAGAAAGGAGACGGGAGTAGAAGTTAAGCCTGGGCAGCTTCCTGCTTTGCTAATCAGAGATCCACTGCAGGCTTCAGCACCCACTGCAAGGCCTGGCAGGGTACTTGGCTCTCAGCTCCTCTACTCTACTCATTCCTAATATATATTCAGCAGGCTTAGACACTGCTGCAGAACAGAGCAGCCTCTGCGCTGTGGAATGTAAATTACCGACATGTGCTGAAACCTGGGCTTGCCACCGCTAATGAGCACATTAAAGGGAAAATGCTCACTAGATGCCTGCAGCCTTTTTACTCAGCCTGTGTGTGTGATTCAACGTCAATTAAAACTGGCTGCAAAACAGTAGCAGGACAACACGGCTGCCACTCTCGGTAATCAGGGACAAGCATGAGATTTTCACACTGCAGGGGCTGAAGCACTGTGCGCAACACTGCTGGGCATGTGGTCGGCTTCAGTTGAGATCCATGAGTGGTTAAGGACACGTCCTACTCCCAGCACAGAACCAGGGTTCGGTTCCCAGCACCCACATCAGGAAGCTTACAAAGGTCTGATACTTCAGCTCAAGAGCTGATCCATTTCTCCCCATCTTGCCTAAAATTTCCCTACAGCATGCACCAAGAATGCAGCACTCTGCTGAAAAGAAACTGTCAGAATGGTGTGGGCTTTGTCCGTGCCTCCCTGTTGCTGGAGTTTCTTCCAGCCAGGTCCTGCTGCCACCTCAGCCCCAAATAAGTACACAGAGACTTATATTCATTATAAAACTGTTGGCCAAAGGCTAGAGCTTCTTACTGGCTAACTCAGTCTTAATTATTAACCCATTTCTATAAATCTATGTATTTCCATGTGGTCTTGGCTTACCAGAGAATCCTTGGATCTGTTTCTTCTTTGGCCACTACATGGCATCTCTCTGTGGTCTCTCTCTCTGCCTACCTTTCCCAGAATTCTCCTCGTCTCTCAGTGCTGCCTATCTTCCTGCCTCTGCTAGCCAAACAGTGTTTTATTCATCAACCAATAAGAGAAACATATACACAGAAGGACCTCCCATCACCTCCCCTGATATGGAATGTCCTGTAGCAATTCAGCCCAGGAAAGCAAGTGGAAGCCTGGATATACAACCAGAAGAGAAAGTTTGGGGGAAGGAGCGGGAGGAGGGGGCTTAGTGTCCCTGGAAAGTGAAGTATGTACCAGCCCAGTTCAAGCCTTGGGGCCAGGCTTATACTTCTATTTATTCTGCCGGCCTGTGAGCACTGAATGTACGTTACCTGGTGTGTCCTACATGTGGTCTCTCAGTGACATGGTCTCTCACTGCATTTACTCTTACCAAAAGCACCTGGCAGATCCGGGAAGCTGCACAGGTCTGATAGACCTGAGACCAGCACTGTGGGTCCCTCTCAGGGACTGGCACCAATGCATGCTCTTTTCCTGCTCTCTACACTTTTCCAGTAGGATGAAACGTAAGTAAATGAAATAATGGTCTCTTTGCAATTTTGTTACCCACTGAAGCTTTCTATATATATTCTTAACCTTTTCTAGGAGAATTCAAGTCATTTCACCTGTTTGGTTCCTGGAAAATATACTCTCTCTGTCTCTGTCTGTCTCTGTCTCTCCGTGTCTATGTCTCTCTCTCTCTCTCTCTCTCTCTCTCTCTCTCTCTCTCTCTCTCTCTCTCTCGCTCGCTCTCGCTCTCACACCGTCAATGGAAGCTACCGCTAATTCTATTACATCAGTTTTTCGCAGCTGCCTCAAGTGTTAATGGTTATTCTATGAGACCAAAGGATTAACAAGAATATGGAAATATGAAAAAAATAAGGACTACATTTCTCAAATTTTTATTCTATTATATATAAAACACAAATGACTCACAATTCAGTATTTCATTTGTGGCAGCTATCTGGCCCTGAAGATGATGGTAATTCTCTTTGTTCTATCTAATCCAAGCACACATTTTAGCAACACAGCCTGGAGAAGTCTCTCAGCAGAAGCAGTTGACTGGCATGGAGTGCAAACCATACAGGTTTTAATGGGATACTGGGATTCAGTGCTTTACTGCTTTAAATTAAACTCTGGGATTTTGTCATTGTCATTTGTTGTTGCTTGCTTAGGCTTTTGAGACATTGTCTCACTGCATATATACATATAGCTCAGGCTAGCCTTAACTCTGCCTGCTGACTCCGCCTTCTGAGTGCTAGAATTCCAAGCACACACCACAATGCCCAGCTGCATAAAGTTTTTTGAACAACCAGGGGGGTGGGGATTGGTTCTAAGAGCTGACATCATACAGGGCAATTCCCTTTTGTGTGTCTCCTCCCACCCCAATGAGAATAATGTCAGTCGCTTATGACACACCTCGAGCTGAAAGAGCATGTCCTTCGTGAGTTCATTTGGTTTCTGTTCACTAGCAATTAAAAAAAATGACAAAATTCTGTACTATTTCTCTGTTCCTGAACATATAAAGGATGAAGCTTACATCTTTAACAACAGGGGAACATATCAAAGACAATGACTAAAATGACCTGGCACCAGAAGTGGAAGGGAGTATTAGTGTCCCCAAGCCTGAAATGAGTTACTGCTAAATCTCATATCTCCTGTGCCAGTCTGGCAGCCCACGGCAGAAGATGTGGAAACACACTGTGGTTCCTTTTATAAATTTTCTTAAATGAAAAACTTCAGACATAATCAAAACTAGACTTTACACTATAATGGATCCCTAGGGGATCAACCACCCGGCTTCTGCAATTATTTTTAAACTAATTTTAAGTTTGGATTTCAGCAGCACTAAAAACAACTGAGCCTTCTAAACATTATGTCATTGTCAGTTGATTCCAAGCACTGAGCCCGCCCACCTATGCTTCACTAACACAATGTACTATCATTCACATAAAGAGTGCAGGCATGTAATCAATCCTGCTTTCACACTCAACATGTTTTCCCTAAACTATGGCGTTTTTATCAGCAATGATATATGTAAGAGCTGTCATTAATTAGTCAAAACAATTCCTTACAAATAAAACATTGTGGTTAGGAAATACAACACATCCTTTTAGCCTATAACATGTTCTTCTTTCTCTTAACATCTACAACCAACCAACTTGGTATGTAAGGAGCTGTAAGGAGAAGCTGAGAGCATGCAGACTGTATAGTCACACCACAGGAATGCTGGGCAGAAAGGCATGCAGAGAAAAGCGCACCCTCTCCCTGACATGCCATCATGCCAAACACTGTCTCCAACCGGCGCCTCTGGAACTAATAATATTCTTAAAGTCCACTCAAAAACAAAGGCCCAGTGTCATCTCATTATTTCTGCTTCTCTGCTGGTTTTAGACAGCATGCACTTAAAGCTTAATTTTAGAATGAACGTAGGGCTGGCCACGAAGAATCACCAGCCACATGGAAAAGTGATAATTAATGTTACTTCATTTGATCCACTGAAATCTTCAACTTACTGCTTTCACTTGCAAACCTTCCCTACTGAATTCTAGGCTTAGGGGTTAGATACAAATACATGGACAAAAATCAATTTTAACAAAGAGTTACTATAAAACTGTATTAAAATTAACATAACAACATGAAAACATGGGATATTTCTCAAGATGACCTTTCTACATTGATTTCCAGAATTTCAAATCTTTTTTTTAGATTTATTTATTTGTTTATTATGAATACAACATCCTGCTTCCATGTATGTCTGCACACCAGAAGAGGACACCAGATCACATTATAGGTAGTCATGAGCCACCATGTGGTTGCTGGGAATTGAACTCAGGACCTCTGGAAGAGTAGTCAGTGCTCTTAACCTCTGAGCCATTTCTCCAGCCCCCAGAATTTCAAATCTTAACTCAGCAACTTCTCTTGTCAAAGATACAGAACACAGCAAGGACCACTGAAAGCCCTGATATGAAAGAATAAAAAGTATTTTCACCTTTAGCCATCGATGAGAAACAACCAAATTCTGCATATAATGTCTGAGGCAAATAAATCAGAAATGCTAATGAGAGAAAAGATGACATACATGTTCAAATGAAAATGATTTTATCTGACTCCTCTAGCCAAAGACAAAAGTTTTAAACAAATTAAGGAAGATTAAAATGAATTATTTTTATAATTGAAACATGCCCCATTTTTCTATGTGGTTCACAATATTTGTTTCTAGATTATTTCATAAAGTTTAGCATGAGAATCAGAAACCATGTCATTATATTTGAAGATTTAATGTAAATATCAACATACAGCATTCACCTCTTACTTTAGCCCAAAGTAAAACAACACAATAACAAAACCCCTAAGCTAATTATGTAAGTCACCATGACTTACATAATTAGAACATTTTTATAACACACAATGAACAGCAGTCTTTTCAGAAAAGCTTTCCCTACAAGCCATGAACACAACTGGCCCACAGCCTGTGTTCAGCCAGTCCTTGGTAAGGACTACAAATGGAGATGTTTGCTCTCTAGAAACCTGCAAAACAATCCTGTTATGCTGTTCACCTCCAGGACCACAAGGAAAACACTGGACGTCTACAATGCCTTGTGTTGCTGAACCATGATGTTTGGCAGGCTAGATGGATTTAGTTCATTTTTCCCTAACGATGTCTTCAACTTGCACTGGGTTTATCGGGATACAACCCTCTGTTACAGTGAAAAAGCAATGAGGAAACTCACGGTAAGAGAACATTTAGCAATGTAAATATCAGACAAAATAGCCAGAATGCAAACAATTCTACACCATTTACTCAATAACAAAACTACAAACCCTGCTAACATCACTAATCATCAAACAAACCCAAGTCAAAACCACAGTAAAACACCGCTCCATGATGAGACAGAAGTGTGGCAAAGATATGGAGCAACCTTTAGCAGAATTGTACAATTATACCTAGTAGCACTCAGATTCTGATAAAAACACTTACTCTACAGTCATTCTTAAATGTTCATCAAACAGAACTGAAAGCGAATGTCAGAAGGTCAAGTGTTCTGAGCATGCTCAGTTGTAACAGATAAAGGAGGGAAGCATCCAAATGTCCAGCAAAGTACAAGGGATCACAAGTAAAACCAACTTACCCATATGAGACAGTATGACTCAGAAAGAAGATGAAATTAATTTCTTGCTGGTATTTACAACATGGAGGAATTACACATAAGTTTGCTGAGCAAAGAAAATGGGGCGCCCATCCAAACTGAACACATCCTGTATAATTCCATCTGAATAAAATTCTAGCAAAGCCAAACAACCTACAATGATTACATGAACAGGACCCCAGTTGCCTGGAGGGAAGGGCAGGAAGGAGAGAAGCAAGGGGCACGTGAAAATCCTTAGAGCTCAAAGACACATGCTTTCTCCTGATCTCTATGACCTCTTGTGATTATGATGTTAGGAGCATGAACCTAAGCAAAGAGTAAGTCACTGTGGGTACACTTAATTGAGTATTGATAAATGAACATAGGAAAAGACAAACACATTACAAAAGCAAATATAGCAAAACATTTCAGCATGGAAATATACATGTAATTCTTTTTCTATGCACCACTGAAATGTCTACATGTGAAATGTTGGGGGGAAGACATTAGTGCCTGTCCACAGTCGCTGGCCCCAGTGTCTGAGCAAGTCCATGTGACAGATCTAAGTGACAGTGGCACCAACAAGCCTGAATCTACAATGGGCAAAATGTTTCTGGCCCGATTTGCTTTCTGGTGCCATGATGGACACCATTACTGATAGCAATGTAGGGAAGGAAGGGTTTGGTTTATGGTTTCCTCTTTTGGGTTACAGTGCATCAAAAAGAGAAGTCAGACCAGGACTCCAAAAAGAGCAAGAGCTACTACAGCAGTGCAGGAACTCGAGGAATGTTGCTTTCCCCAGCAGTTGCTTTCCCCATAAGCATAGGCATGCTTATGGTTGCCTATGAAGATGTGTCATGGCACAAGGGAGGCAGAGGCAAGTGGATCTGTACAAGTTTGAAGCCAGCCTGGTCTACGTAGCAAGTTCCAGCCAAGGCTAGATAGTGATGCCCTGTCTCAAAACAAAACAACAAAAAGGCAGGGTTTTATCCAAATCATGTGCCATAGAGAATCACATAATCTGATCTCACTGTCGTTAACTGAAAGGAAAAAATTATCAGAACCAGCAAAATGGCTCAGTAGGTAAAGGGATTTACTGACAAGCCTTACTGCCAAAGTTCTACCCTCAGAACTCACATGGAGGAAGGAGAAAACCAACGACCACAAGTTGTCCTCTGATCTCTACATGCACACTGTGGCAAGTTTGAACCAACACACATACATACATACATTCATACATACATACACACAGGTATATACTCAATGAATCTAAAAAAGAAAAATATGTTTGAGGTTTTGAGCCTATACTTAGGATTAAACCTACAGCCTCATCAAGTGTTCTACCACGGGGATGCTATATCCCTATGAAGGTATAGGACACATACTTGTATGTACTGGGAAATTGGCTTATTGCATGCTCTCATTTTTTATTTTATGACATTTAATTATTTTCTATGCAAGTGTGTATATATGTAGAGGCACGCTTATGGAGATCAGAAGACAACTTGAAGGATACTGGTTCTCTCTTTCCACCTTGCGGGTCTCAGGGATCAAACTGAGATCATTAGACGTGCCAGAACATGCTTTACACACTAAGCTATCATGCCAGTCATTCACTGTATGAATGGTCTCCTTATGTGGCCCTGGCCTAGGCCTCTCCATGTACACCAGGCTGGCCTCAAATTCACAGAGACAAACTGGCCTCTGCCACCCGAGTGCTAGGATGCAAAGCATGTACTGCTGTGCTCAGCAATCAAATGGTATCTAAAACAAATACATAACATATATTCAGAAAATATTGAAGCAGTCAAAGACATTACATAAAACATTAAGTTGGAAAGTACAAATGTTTCTTCTAATAAAATTACACTTGACAATAAACAAGTATGCAGAAGGCCCTGGAATCCATCCCCAACACACACACACACACACTCACATAGATTTAAAATCTGCTAGTCTTCTCACCAAAAATTGTCACCAATGTGGCAATCTACCACAATGGCACTGGAAGTTAGCCAATTTCTAAGGATATAAAAGAATTTTTTAAAAAACCCACAATGTTCCATGACCTAACACAACCTATAGTCAATTCCCTTTGTGTTGTTTCTATGGTCCTCACCAGCAGGACCAGAGAGTCTTAAAAGAGCATCTCAAATGGTACACTCTGATGGAACCATATTTAATGTTAGGAAAATTATACGCCAAATATGAATCTTGCCCTGATGTGCACAAAAAAGGAAGAGGGCTTCTTAATTAATTATGAGCTATGAATTGTCAAAGCAAAGAAAAATACTAACAGTCTTTTGGGACCAAACCAGTTTTTTTGTGATGGGGTTAAAAAAGCACTTTTGCAGGCTGAATATCTTTTAACTCTTAAACTTAAGTCTTCACATTCAATGACCTTACTGTGTTGGAATCACAAGAACAGATAAAGAGGAAGCAGAGACTGATAAAAAACCAAGGCTTCAGCAAGGTGAAAATGGAAACAATTTTAACATAACACAAAGGATGATATACCCAGTAAGAAATGGTTTTCTTTTTCTTTCTTTCTTTCTTTTTTTTTTTTTAGTATTCTAGAATCTGACAGAAAACATCCATCTCATTAGAAAGATACAGAAAAGTTAGCACACAGACAGTGACTTTCAGCTGGAAAAGTCAAGGGTGCCACTCTGCTCTGAGCAGTGTGGAATGCATGTGCAGAGAGTTGGCCCACTTGCCAGCACCGTGTTGTCATGCTTGGTAGAGGAACAGCATGGTTGGTAAAGGGAAATGGGGGAGATAGATCAACAACAAAAACTCAGGAAGATAGAAAAAAGGTAGTGGGTTGTAAGGACAATACCTGTACCCAGGTACATAGAAAGGTAGGACAAAGGGCGAGGAGGAACCAGGCTCGTTCTTTCTGGGGATTCAGCTAGGTCTTTGGAAGCACCTGGGATCCTGGTGGTTCAGAGTACCCGTGTACACTGCCTTCCTTGTTATCACTATACCATAAATAGCCATATCTTGTGTAGGGTTTGTGTTCCTTTCCAGTGGGTTGTTCTACACTCTCGTCTCTAACATGAATATAAGTGAAGCTATTGTTTCATTTTTATTTAGAAAAAATTTGATGTCTCACGATGATTTATTTGCTCAGCCCACCAAACATGGCTTGCTAGTCCCACAGTCTCTCAGGCAGGCAGATGCTCACAGCTCCTGGCTGCTGCCGAGCTGCCATAGCCACAAGGCAGAAGGCCTAACTGCCATCTAATAGTTTGTCTCATGCAGTCAGAGAACACTATAGGCCCTTCCTTAATAAAGCCAGCTCCAGACACACAGACATAGTCAGATAGACACACACACACACACACACACACACACACACACACACACACCTCTAAAAAGATACAGTATGCTATAAAATGTGCTCAGTTGTTGAAGAAACAAATGAAAATTGTATAGACAGTCATAAAAAAATAAATTGTGGTGATATTGTGCATCTGATATAACAAATAAAGCTTCCCTGAAAATCAGAGTGCAAAGCTAGCCACAGACATAGCGGCCAGGCAGTGATGGCACACACCTAAATCCCAGCACTCAGAGGAGGAGACAGTGGAGGATGGATCTCTAAGAGTTCAAGACCACCCTGGGCTAAAAGAGAGTGAATAAGTCTAAAGAGGTAACAGAGCTCACCTTTGATCCCAGCCAGCACTTGGGATGACACACCTTTAATCCGAGCACTAGGGAGATGAAAACAGGAGTGATATGGCTGGGCAGAGAAAAGAATGTAAGGCAGGAGGAGGTAGGAACACATTGCATTCTGAGGTTTGGTGGGGAGGCAATCTGAGTAGCGATGCAGTGAAGTGCAGTCTGAGGTTTGGCGGATCTCCCCTTTGGTCTGAGCATTAGTAGAGGTCACTTCTCTGATCTTCAGCTTTAAGCCCAATATCTGTCTCTGGGTTTTTATTATTAATACCAATTATTACTCACTCTACAAGAAATAGTTTAAAATAATACAGCATTCAAAAAGAGAGTAAAGAAATAAAAAAGGAAAAAGGCTACATAAGAGAAATACACAGGATGTCTGGATCTTGTGTGGTGCTTTGTTGACTTTGAATTTTTTAAATGCAAATAAACAAAAAGCAATAGCTACTGAGTGACATTGGATTATGGACACTGCTAAATTAAACCAACCTATCTATTTTAAGAAGGTCTTATCTTCAGAATGGAAGTCAAAAAATGTGTTGCATCAGGGGAGAGGTGCTATTGTTTCAAGGCTATGGATGCCTTCAAAATTAATGAAGATTAGATTTGATTGGGGAAACCTCCTGAAAATCTTAGCTGCAGACATAAAGGGAAAAAGCCAAGAAAAACTACAGGACAGGTGATGTATATGTTGATCCCTCCACATGGGAACAGCTCTGTGACTTGGATGAGACATGATAAATCTTGTTAGCTATAGAGTCCTCATGACTTATTATTACCTGCCACCCTTTCATTTGGTTATCAGTCCAAACAGACTTATAAAGTTAGCAAATGCCTTTTACCTGTTCAAACATAAAAATCTTCTTCAGCTGACTGTGCACACCACACATTCCATGCTTGTGTTAATACAGACATATATGTCACCATTAAAATTTTATGTGCTTTCAGAAATAAAAAATGAACTGCACACAAATGAAAACAAGTAGTCTCAAAATGCCTCTGTTACAGAGTCTGCAAAATTCTGCAACCAGAACAAAGCTGCTAGCTGAAATGCTCCAGCCTCACAAACTACTCCAGACAAGAAGTCAGATAAGCTCTACACTTTCACATCACACACAGACTAAACAAAAAATAATACAGCTAGCTCTCCCAGGACTAGACCATTATCTCAATTTTCTCAGGGTTCACTAGAGATGCCATCACCCACAGAAAACAAAAAGCAGTCTAGAGAACATGATGACCACATTCCTAAGAGATGGGATGGGTGGTTTTTGGTTGTTCAATGGATTACAGATGTTTATCATCATTTGGGGGGGTTGGTTGCAAGTTGTTGTTGGTCATGGTAAGAGAGAAAGCTAAGCAAAAGAGATTAGATTCAGGATCTTGTTCTGAAAAGAAAAAAGGGGATATGATAAGATAAAAGGGTAGATTATTGAATCTACTTTTAAAGTAAAAAAGAAACTACTAATCTTAAATATTTTGCATATGGATTTTTATGTATTAATGCAAATTTAAGGTTATTTCTGGTTAGAACATACTGTATATATGTTTCTACTCTTGTTTAAGGTATTGTACCTATGCAGCTCATTTAAAAATGTAATGTAAAAGTCTAGTCCTTGAAAGCTATTTAGGATAATTAAGAAATACTAACTAACTAGTAGTTAGTCATCTCTAACAATCAAATGTGTAGCCATGTTAGGTATGTTTTAAAGGTCAAACAGGAACATTTTAGATAGATGGTCTTTAAATACTTCAGAGACCTACAGAATATGGTGTTTAAGATGTTTTAATAACATAAGGCTTTTCATGACAGGGAGACATATCTACTCCAGGCAGCAACAATTTACTTCAAAAAAGGATGATGGGTATTGAAGAACCTCCATATAGAGTTTGCTTTCATTGTGGCAAAGCTAGCCACTGGGCAAGGAATTGCCCTCGCCTTGATTAGTGGACAGTATGCTTTCCAAATTGGACAAGCAGAACATAAAAGAAGGCAGCTGCCAAACTTTGCCAAGACAAGGAGGGACCGCCCTTCAAAATTCCTGCTTCACAGAAAATTCCATCAGATACTCTGAGCCTGCAGGCCAAAGACGGACGCCCCAACATTGCAGAGGAACCGTGGGTGACTGTCCAGACAGCCAAATGTCTCTGTGGTCCCTATAGTTTTGAAAGTTGAAAGTTTGCTCTACACTTCCTGTTTACTCAAGAAATGTTTTATCCTTCTTGGGTCTCTGATGGAGATTGAAGACTAGATAGTTATATAGTTTTCCTTGTTACCAAATTCAGACAAAAAAAAAAAAAGAGGTAAAGTTTATAAGGTTGAGAAACATAAAAGCTTAAGTTGTTTATCTAAGAAGATGTTTTTAGATCTGAAAAGTTATTTTTAGGATGATGATACAAGTTGTGATAGAAAATGGTTTAGGTATAAAACTTTGGACTCACCAAGATAGGATAGATAATGGAGTAATTTCTCCAAATTCAAATGGACTGAACATTGTGAATGTAAGTCTTACATGATAATTGTTCTTACTGTATATAGTTTTTTCTGCATTAGAGTTAAAACAATTCCGATTTATTTAAGCAAAAAGGGGGAAATGGTGTGGGATATTTGTACACCGTGTGCATCTGTGTGGCTGTCATTGGTATAATAAAAAGCTGAATAGCCAATAGCAAGGAAGGAGGTGTAGGTGGGACTTCTGGGCAGAGAGGAAGAGGAGAAGGAACCCAGGTACACAGAGTTTGCCAGAGACTCTGAAGAAGTCGAACATATGCTACAGAACAGAGGTAACCAAGCCACGTGGCAGAACGTAGATTAATAGAGTTAAGTTATTAAGTTAAGTAATTAAGTTATAAGAGCTAGTTGGAAAAAGCCTAAGCTAAGGCCAAGCTTTTGTAATTAATAATAAGTCTCCAGGTCATTGTTTGTGGGCTGGCAGTCCAAGAAAGTCCGACAACAATGCTTGCTACACCTGGTGTAAACCTAGTAAACCCTTTCCTCCGCAATTTGCTTTTTGATCATGGTGTTTCATCATAGCAATAGAGACACCAACACAATGACTAGATACGTGAATCACCACACTGGCCATATCATTTAACTTTCCTGAGTGTCAATAATTCATCTATGCCTGGAGTTACCAACTTCCAAAAAGAGTATATGGCATGTATTTTAGGGCTTAGCAGGTCAGTCATCTCTCTTGTCAAGGACAAAAGCAGCCATAGACACATATATAAATGAAGGGGCATGAGTGGGTTTGAATAAAACTTTATTTATAAAAAGCAGGATGCATTTGTCTCCCAAATGTTTTCCAACATTTTATCTATACAAATGTAAATATAAAAGACTACATTATGTGAGAACATTTGAGTTTAAGTTACTATAAACATTCTAGACTATAGTTCTGCAATCTAAATCACTGTTCCAACTTAAATTTAGACAGTTTTGAGTTTCATCTAGAAACTGAAAACTACACTCATAAAGCAATGCTCCAAAGAATAAAATACAAGTTACAAAGTGGGGGAAAAGAAGTCTAGCAGATTAGAATAAGATATTTTAGTATCTGACATAATTGACCCGATCACCACAACAGTTTTAACACTAATTAATCATATTTTAGTTCCTAAAAACCTTAGATTTCAGTGCCATCTTGAATATAATTATAAATATATCTTTAAAAAGTTAGTTTGGTACAAATATAGTTTCATTTACCTAATGAGGACAGTGCTATGAGGGTAACACTCAGACCACAAAAGTTTTCCAAGCTCGTGGTATAACAATAAACAACTGTACAAGTCAATGAACAACCTGACCTATTTACCTAAAGATTCGTTTTTATTTTCTAACTATGTGTATGCATGTGTGTCTGCATAAAGTGTGTGTATATGACTCCAAATGCCCACAGAAGCCAGAAGAGGCAGATCACGTTCTGCAGGACTAGATTTACCAGAGGTTATAAGTCACCCAATGTGGATGTTAGTAACCAAATTTGAGTCTCCTCCAACAGCATCTATTCTCTTAACCACCAAGCCCACATTTACATTTTAAAATTTGAAATTTTTTATTTTAAAACTCAAAGATCAAATAATGTAACAAATTGATCAGAGTGGTGACTCTAATTCTTTTTGTTTGGTTGCTTGGTTTTGGGGTTTTTTTGAGACAGGGTTTCTCTGTGTGTCCCTGGCTGCCCTAGAACTCGCTCTGTAGACTGGGGGGGTGGGGGGGAGCTGCCTTGAACTCACAGAGAATCCGCCTGCCTTTGCCTCCCAAGTGCTGGGATTAAAGGCGTGCACCACCACGCCTGGCTCTTTTCCATTCTTATAGTTGCTCATCAAGACCTGCCTGGATTACAGAATGAAAACATTCACTTTTTAACAATTATCAAGAAGTCAGTAAATCAATTAGAATTCTATAATGAACAGCTCTGTCTCATTTCTGGCTTGTTACAGACTTACCAAGCACCTTGCAAACTCTTTGTTTTCTGACAGGAATCCATACCCTGGGTGTACCTGAGAAATGAAAAGGAAAGGTTCTTTTAACTTTATCATATTGTCAATCTGCCTGAGCCACAAGGTATTCACTGTTCCAGTGTGTTGAAGGTGACTTCCTCACTGACCAGTTCTATTGCACCTCTCTGAGTAGAGAATAAATTCCTCCTTTGTTCTGTCTCCGGGCAGCTACGTCTTGCCCAGCTGCACTTGTTTACTCTAGCCAACAGAAACTCACTTGACTTATCCTGAGGCTGGTCAACAAGTTTAGAGAACTTCACAAGGGCTAGTGGGTCAGAGAATTATGATCTACAGACTTGGGGCAAAATAGATGAAAACTTCAAGAACAGCCAGCCATTCTTAGAGATAAAGGCCATACTTGCCAGATGTGGTGGCACAAGCCTATAGCCCTAGCACTCACAGAGGCCGGCAGATCTCTGGAATTTGAGTCCAGCCTGGTCTACATAGTGAGTTCCAGGGCAGCCAGCACTAGGTAGAGAAACCGGATGGATGGATGGATGGATGGATGGATGGATGGATGGATAGATGGGTGGATGAGGCCAAGCTCTAAGCCACATAGTACATCTTATTCCCAATAGCAGAAGGTGTTCTAACACTCCCTAGAACCTCTGTCAAACTGCACTTGAGGTTTGGCTCAACTTTTACTTTGTTGTTTTACTATTAATTTTCCTTTTTGGTTTCTGTTCTTTCTCTCCTCACTCCAAATTTGGTCATTCAAATCACTCTATGTTATCTTCCCTACCAGGCAGAGTGTACACTCTAACCTGTGTCCCAGTCAAGTCATTTTTCACTCTATTACACAGTCAACCCTAAGTCACACCAACATCAGTCAGTGTTGGAACAATTTATAGTAAAATACTAAAAGGAAAGTCAGATTCCTGAAGGAGGCAATTGGGAACCAAAACAACCACAAATCTGATGCTTGAATCCAAGCCAAGTGACTTGGACATGGTATAGAATAATTTAAACACTACACAATAGGGAAAGACCTTCACCCCACCATTTCATTTGAATGGGAAATACCAGGGAAACTGTGTGTCTGACAAGTGGCATTACACATTTTTCTCCTGTTAAAAACACTAAGATGCTGTGAGCATCTATATGACAATATAGAGTCATAGCCTAGGGTTTTCCTGTTTGTTCGTTCATTCGTTTGTTTGTTTAAGTATTTCTTTCTAAAGAAATGAGCAGAGCAGTAAGGAAGTCCATCCAGGATGGTGCCAGGTGCTGGCTGTTTTCACACAACTGTGTTGATGACTCTGCTTTTAATAGTAAATGTACAGTCAGTTCTCTGGTTAAAAAACAAAAATCAAAAATTACTATACCTGATGTCAGAAACTAGTTTTTTATTGTTGTTTTCTTGGATTCCACTCCTTCCAACAAAAAATTAGGGGTGGGGAGAAAGGATTTACCAGTGTATGCTATTAGCATTTTGTTGACACTAACAAAACTGAGATAATTACCAAATACACTGTTTTCATTTCTAACAATGCAAATGAGTGTGAACGATTTTTAAATGACTAGATTGAAATTTAAAGTCTTCCCAGAACCTGCTTATATCACACAAGTTTGGGGCTTTGTTTTGTTGTTGTTGTTGTTGTTCTTAATGCCCTTATTACACTGAAAGGGTTAATACTCAAAACTAATTGGGATTTCTTTCTTCCTGGCAAATGTGGAACTGAACTGAAGCCGCTCCCTGGTGTGAGAGCTGAACCCAGCAGCCACCTGCGGCATCAGCCACCAACACTGCCAGATGCTACAAAGCCTTTGATTTCCAGTAGCGGATCGGCCACATTTAACTCATGAGACACACACTAACTGCAACGGCGTTTTCAATCATTCTTTCTATGTTTTCTAATACAAACTCCAGCTTTCTGCTCGCTGCATATGAGACAGCTGCGGAAGACAGGTTCATTCAGACTCACAGCTTGGGCCCTGGTTGTCTTAATGGCTTCCATGATGGCATCCATGTTGAGGTAGCTTTGACTGGTGGGAGCTGGGCCAACACAGACAGCCTCATCCGCCATTTTCACGTGAACCTAAAGCGACAAATCCCTGCGTTAACAGATGCTCTCTGAAAAGAATTACAACCACCCATAAACCGATTGTTTCACAGTTACCCAGAGAATCGAATTTCTTTTCGAATACACACACACAAAAAAAAAAAAAAAAAGGCTCAAGGTCTGTGTTACCCAAGACTTCATTACGGATGCCTCACCCACTGCCTAACTAAGGAATTTCTGTAACACACCTGTATCCCCTCTTCGGTTCATCCATGCATAAATCTGATATCAAAAATGACCTCGCTACGTGGATCCAGAGTTGCCCGATATTTTAATAACAGGCACATTCATGCACAGTTCTGAGCAAGCTCCCCAGGACGTTGGATAATTAGAGGGACTGAATGCAGGGATGCCGTGAGTATCCCTCCAGAGCATCAGGCCAGCACCAGGCTCAAATTAAAGCCCACAACTAAAGACTTCAATATCATAACACATGAACCAGAAAATTCAGAGAAACATTTAAATACTCTCACATCCGAGCCTTGCCCATTTTACATTTAATCTAAAAAAAAAAAACAATGTGTGCTGTAATCCTTCAATCTATTCAAATTCAGGCATGTGCATTCCATTTTTAAGACAACTCACTCTACATTATTTTAGTCTATCTGTTTTTGCTTAAGAGGAGGCTAGGTAGGCATTTGATAGTGAAAGAGGAACTGTTTAATTCCAAAACGAATTTATTCTTTTTATTTTTATATTTTATAATTTTATATAATTTATATAATTTATAATTATATTTTATAATTTTAAATTATCTTAGTATATTTTTCAACTGGCATCTTCTAATAATTTTACAGCTTAAACTCACAATCAGATTATAATTATTTTGAAAGGCAGATACATAAAACTGGGTATAAACAAACACCTGAACATTTATGATCCATTTCTCTAGTGGAGGGGGATCTATAGTAGGAAACACTTCAGTGTCTCTAATCTCTACTTCTAAACTAATTTTTAAAAACTACTTTGTGAAATGAGAGCTGAAAACTTAGAACATGGCCTTTTAGAAAAACATCAGAATTCTTTTTATTCAGTAAAAAAATTTCCAGTTAAGTGGAAAGGTCATTGCATATTAAAAGGTAAATGATAACCCGATCAAGGAGGTTACAGGCCAATATCTTAACACAAAATGTTCAAATATATACACTCCATTAATGGCACAAACTGCAAGGAAAGGCAGCCTTGCTTGAAAGGGGCTTTGGAATATCCTATATTTGAAGCAGGCTCTCTCCCATTATTTATCATTGCCTGGCTTGTGCTCAGCTTTGTGTTTCTCTGCTCCTCTCAGACCATTTCAGATCTGCTATTATCAACATTGCTGTTGTCGTCAGGAAGACTGTGTGTTTTGCTTGTTTTCTGTGGGTGAGGTCCCTTGGTCTCTTCATTCTGAAGAGACTTTGCTTACAAAAGCTTTTATGTTTCAAAAACTTCAACATCTTGAAAAACAAAATTTTAAGTAATTTAATAGAAAAGAAAAACTACAACAATCATAGACTTAACCGGAAGCAAAATAATACAGCAAGATTTGCTATGGTGCAAAAGACCAACATGTGGTGGTAAGACCTCTCCCACATCCAAAGACAAAGTGCTTTTCGAAAGAGAGTGCTGGTTAATATTCAAGCACACACAGATTTTTTCTACTTTTAATTTTTAATTTTTTTTTTTTTTTTTGTAGGAGAGTTGTTTGGATCAGGCTATTATTTCCCAAGTAGTGAGTGTCTGGGTGCAAGGGTGTTATTTTTAAACTTACAGGACTGAAAAAGAATCATCTTCCCATTGTCTTTTTGAAAATAAAAGTATGCTTATCTAGCATGCTTAAGGCCTTGGGTTCAATACCCAGCAACACACACACACACACACACACACACACACACACACACACACACCCCACACAAATCTAATTACTTAAATGTGTGGCTATAGACAAGTTAGGACTGGTGCCTAAATTTTGAAAACTTTGACTTAATAAAAAAAATCCATTAAAACGAATGAGATATGCTGAAATATTACAATAACCCCTATGTTTATCGAGGTAGTATATTTAGCCTAAAATGGGATGGTCTGAATGGAAGCTCTCAATACCTTTAAACCAGTATAGTCTGAAACAGGAAGAGACTTCATGTCTGTATCTCTCAATAAGGAGGATGACCATCAATACGTGTGTCTTCTGCAGTTGGGGTTTTCTTTGGGCTGCCAACGAGCTCCCAAATAAAGACATGGGAACTAATTAATTATGAATGTTTGGCCTTAGCTTAAGCTTATCCCACCAACTTTTAACTTAATTTAACTTGTTTCTATTCATTCTGTGTGTCCTACTTTCCTGCTTCTTCCATGTCTGGGTGGCCCCTGGTATCTCCTCCTCCTCCTTCTTCCCCCACCCCTACGCCAGCCTAAATTCCTCCTCCTTCTTACTCTCTCTGCCAGGAAGTTCTCCCTATACCTCCTCCCTTGCGATTGGCCATTCAGCTTGTTATTAGACCAATCAGGTGCCATAGACAAGCAAGGTAAAACGGCAACACATCTTTACATAGCTCAACAAATATTCTGCAACATAAATGCAACACATGTTTACATAGTTGAACAAATATTCCTCAACAGTCTTCCATGTGATAACTTTCAAGGCAAAATATTCTCCACAACACCAACAGACTCACAAAATGGAGACTAGATAGGATTCTTACCAGAACCAGAAAGGCTCACCTAACTCAACCAGACATTAGGATCTACCAACTCTAACTCAAACATTACCAACGTGAAAACTACTAAGAACTGGAAAAGTGAAGAAAGAAAAGTGGACTACACAAATCTTAATTTGAGGAATTGAAAAGAATTACTTTCAAGCAATCAGATAAACTCCTATTTCTAAAAAGACAATTTAATCTCTGCACTTGCTTTGGTTACATTTTATTAAAGTAACATGTTTAATTCATGATTATTTTGAAGGGTAGAATTAAGGACTTTGATAGTTTTCCAAGTATAAATCTCAACTCAAAAAAATGACAAGAACAACCAGGCAGTGGTGGTGCACACTTTTGATCACAGCACTTGGGAGTCAGAAGCAGGCCAGCCTGGACTACATAGTGAGTTCAAGAACAGCCAGGGCTACACAGAGAAACCCTGTCTGGGAAAAAAAAAAAAAAAAAAAAAAAAAAAAAACAGAAGAAGGAGGGGGAAGAAGAAGAGGAAAAGGAGAAGGAAGAGGAAGAGGAAGAGGGGGAGGAGGAGGAGGAGGAGAAGAAGAGAACAAAACAGCTACAAAACCCAAAACTTTTGGCGATTTTTTTTTTAGTTTAATTCACATATGTGAGTGTTTTGCTTGCATGTATAAAATGTACAAGCAGGGTCTACAGAGACCAGAAGAGTGTGTAGGATCCCCTAGAGCTAGAATCACAGATGGTTGAGAGCCACCAAGTATGTGCTGGGAATCAAACCTGGTCTTCTGGAAGAGCAATCAGTGTTCTTAATCACTGAGCCATCTCCGCAGCCCCCTGGCCCATTTTCTACAGCCCTTTTCTTATGTCAAAAAGATAATTGAGATGGATCCAACAGGAAGCAGGTTTGTTTATTGTTGTGCTTTTGTTTTTCAGAGTGTGTCTTGAAGGGATGCAGGTGCTGATGATGGGGGAACAGGACTGGAGGTATTATACTACAGGCTCTTTGTAGACACAACAGGAAAAAGAGAGATGTGGAGGAAGAGGAGCAGACACTAAATTCCCCTGGCAGGTGCACAGGGGACAAGAGAACTCTGGGATACAGCAAAGAGGAAACAGAGATGTACGAGGAACAACAGGGTTGGGGTGGGGACTAGTACCTGGATGTAAGAGTTAGAAAAAGCAGAGTGAAGGCTGAGGTATGGGTTTGTTCTCTTTTGCTAACTTAGGAAAACTTTGAGAAGAAAACTATGTAAATAAGGAACTAAGAATAGCCGGTACATGAAGCAATTCAAAAAGAGCAGGAGAGGGCAGAGGGTGGAGCTCACCACCCATACAAGGAGGGCCGACCAGGGTTTAACCAGAAAACACTAAAGGAGAGCGGAGAGAGCAGAAGACAGACAAGGGAAAGGAGCAAACAAAACAAGGTCAGGGTGAGGAACAAGTGCGGGCAGTTTTATTAAATTAAAGGGGCCAGCCTCAGGAAGTTTCTCTTTTATCTATGAAGCAAAAGACAAGGCAGTTTTCTAATACAAGGAAACGGGAGTCAATGATGGTAGAAGAAAATGGAAGAAGTTGGAATTGGTCAGTGGGGAAAGGGAAGAATAAGCCAACTAGAGGCCCAGAAAGGAGGCCAGGTGCTGTGCATTCTCTAGTGACTCTTTGTTGGGAAAGAACTGGGGCCAAATTGGCATGTATGATCACAAGTTGTCAGTGTGCGCATGTTTGGGTGGATGTGTGTTGATGTCAGAAGTCTACAATCACCATCCACCTTCTATACATGGAGGCAGGGTCTTCTACTTGAACCTAGAGTACTGGGATTAGACATGGGCCACACACACCCCAGGCACTTATGTGGGAAACCAAATGGGACATCTCACCAGTCCCTAAGAGGGGGACTTCAAGTAGCCTTTGGAGTTGACAAATCAGATCTCCCTTGATCTTGGAGACAGACTTAATACAATAATGAAAACAGAAGGTAATCTTTCTGGGCTGAAAGCAAATGTCAAGTGAGAAAATAACAATGAAGACTAGTCTTCCACGGAGACGAACTGACACCAGGTGTGCAAACACGCTTCATGGTCTCCCAGGATTGCTGGCCCAGAACACCCTCTGACTGCACACTGATAAAACTCTTCAGAGAGATCATCTCTCCCCAGACAAAGGCCTTAAAAACAGGGGCTCACAGACCTCTGTAGAAGCCCCTTGGGTGAAGTAGCAACAGCCAAATATGAGGCCATGAAGACACCCAACAACCAAGAGAGAGAGTCTATACAACATATCTACACTCAATAAAGTTCTGGAAATGGATGGCAGTGAGTATCAGTGTTTAATACTACACAACTGACACTTCAAAATGAATGAAATGTTAAACTTCTTTATGTCATTTACCATAATAAAGTCCACATGTAACTCTATGGCTCTGTAGCAATACCAAGACCATTACTGAAAAAAATAGTGAAGGAGTGCACATTTGAGGAGATGTATCACACAGTAAAAAGTAAGACACTAGCTGAGAAACACAGTGTTCCAAAGAAAAACAAAGGAAGGAGAAAGAGCCTGAAAGGTCAGCCACAGTGACAAGTCTGCACTGCTTCACACAGTTCTAATAAGATGTGGGTAGTCACCAAAAGTCACGGCATCCCAAAGCCATTGCTACAGCCCCACAAGACAATACCACTGTCCCGTGTTTGTAGTGCAGGAAATAGACATTATAATTTTCTTAACTCATATACTCAAGTGTTTTATACGTGCATTTACTAGCTTGATTAAAATCAATTTTTAAAGCTTAGGCGGTAAGGGAACAAACACCATCGATAACCATAACTGTTACTCAACGGTCCTTTCAACATCTCTCAGTCCCATTTCCTACCCTTCAGCTATTCCCAGCCTTTCTAGTATCCTCCCAGCCTCCATGAGCATTTTTGCATGAATGTGTTCCACTCTGCATTTAGTTTTCTTCGTATAGCTTACCCACACTGTGGATCACTCTGCACCTTGCTTCATCACTTTTTGAACAGTCTACCTCCATTTTTAAATGCTACCCAAAACTCCTCATAATCTAGACGTCAAGCTATTAAACCATTTTCACAATATTGAACGTGGTTTCTAATTTGCAGGTATTATAAAAACTGCAGAAGCCTCTGGTATGAATATGCTAATTTGTATACATACTTTGTGCTTCTGCAAGAAAATACCTGAACATGTAAGTACTGGAAACTAAATAACTGAAAGCTTACATCAACTTATAGTCTACTAAGAGGAACATCCCTACACCAAAGGTAACTGAGCACTTTAATTTCAACCTAATGGAGAAACGATGTGTTCACTCTTAAAATATTTATATTAACTGGTTTTGGTTTGTTTTTAGTTTTTGTTTTTGAAACAAGGTCTCATGCATCCTGGGCTGGTCTCAAACCTGGGATGCAGTCAAAGATGACCTTGAACTTCTGATCCTCCTGCTCCAGTTCCTGGGTGCTGGGATTACAGTTCAATGCCTCCAGTCCTGGTATTTTGTGATCCTGGGACTACAACTCGGATATTGGATCGCAGTGATGTAAGGTGGCTAGCATAGCGGCTACATGTAAATACTCTGACAGCAGAGAGCAGCAACCGTGCCTAAGCCTGTGTGATACACCACCCCTGACAAATATAGTGATTTGTATTTTTTAAAGATTTAGTCTTATTTTATGTATAAGTGTCTTTTGCCTGTATGTGTTTCTGTGCACTGCCAGTGTGCCTGGACACACAGAGCCAGAGGAAGGTGTTAAGGACTGTATGAGCTGCCCTATGGGTGCTGAACCCAGATCTACTCACAAGTGTAACAAATACTCTTAATACTTTCTAGCCCTCAGCTCATTACCTTTTAATGAACTCACTCATACTTCTGAATTCAACTCAAATTTCCAGGACATGCACTAAATATAGCCCAAATCTTTGCCAGAATGTAGCACTAGGGAAGCAGAGGCAGACAGGTCTCCATCAGTTCAAGGTCACCCTGGTCTACATAGTGACCTCTAGGCCAGCCAGAGCTACATTGAGAGATACTGTCTCAAGTAAATAAAAAACTAAATAAAACCTATAGCCAATTTCTATGGCACTCACTAACAAGGCCGGATATTCTTTTTTTTTTTTTTTTGATGATACACTTAGATAAAGATGTCTTTATGGAATGCATCATATGTACAATAAAAATATGCCAATTAATAAAGAACCCAGTTAACTGGAATTAAAGTAGGTACACAAATCTGATCTCATTAGGCTAATAACAGTCAAACTGCTTTGATTCTTTTGTGTGTTTTATGAGACACTGTATGTGAATTGTAGACTTGTCTAAAACGCACTCTGTAGACCAAGTTGTGAAATTCAGATCCTCCAACCTCAGCCTCTGAAGAAGGCCAGATGTTCTTAAAGGTTGATCTCAAATGGTACGCTCTGATGGAAACATATTTAATGTAATGGAAATTATATGCCAAATAAGAATCTTGACCTGAGGCGCACACACAAAAAAAGAGAGCTCTTTAAATATGAACTACAATCTTCATATTTAACTGACAGAAATATGAAACTATCAAAATGACAAATTAATGTATAAAATTGGTATGTGAAAATATAAGTTATTGAGAGGAAAAAATTGCAAATGTTTCTCCATTTATGATGAGTTACATACCAATAAACACACTGTAAATAGATGATACCACTAGTTGTAAGTGTATTAAAGGGCTGGTGAAATAGTTCAGTAAGCAAGGCATAGTCAATCCACAGGACCCACAAGATGGAAGGAGAGAACTGACTCCCCAAAGCTGTGTTCTGACCTCCATCCACGCTATGGCACACACACACATCCACATTCAAAGAACTAAAAATATAGCTCATTTTGTAGAGCACCTGTAGGTCCCCGGCACTGCGTAAGCTGGGCGTAGTGGCACATGACTGTAATTCAGTACTTAAAAGGCAGAGACAGGAGGATCCAAAGTGTAAGGTCATCCTGTGCTACTCAGTGAGTTCAAGGACAGCCTGAGATATATGCGACTATGTCTCAAAAACAAAAACAGAAAGGGGAAAATGTTCACTACTCCTGTCAGCTTGCCATTACTATAAATGATCTCTGAGATGGCTCGGCTTCCTAACAAGAAAGGTTAACCAGGCTCACGGTTTTGGAGGCTTCAGTCTATGATCAACCAGCCCATTGTGTTTCGTCTATGGGAATATATTGTGAAACAAAGTGTTACCTCCTGGCCAGGATTGCAAGAAGGAAAAGAAGGGGCTGAGGAGCCTTCTCCCCTTAAGGACAGGTCCCCAGAGATGGAAAGCCTCCTGCCAGGTCCCAGCTCTTCAAAGTCTCTACACCCTTAAACAGTTGCAAGCGGACTAACCTTTTCACCACTTCCTTTGAGAACATTTCTAATACAAACCATAGTAACACCTAACCTACAGAACACCCTAGCTTAACTTCTCATAAACTGTGGGGTGTTGGTTCTTTTCCCTCCTGGTTTCAGGGCTAATCAGAGCTCCAGTTTCTGCCACTATCAAGCATCAGAAGGGGGGTGGGAAAGGTTCATGCGACACACAGGTACCCTGGGAAAACATCCAGATTCAGAACTAGACTGAGGGTCTCTGCTTAAGTTGCATCACTTTTGCAGAACTGTAAAATAAGAATGTTTAAGACGGCTATGAGAAGCTGGGGGCCATCTATACGAGGAGCCTTACAAAGAGGTTTGTGTAGTTTTGAAACCTAATCCCCTTACCGCTTAGAAAGCTTTCCAGCTGAGCCGTATCAGTGCAGCCTCGGGATCTATAACACTTAATTAGAATAGTTCATGGAAGATACTTGTCTAGATTTAATTATAAAGCCTCCTTTACTCAATGTGTAATCTCCATTTGGGGAATAGAGCACAGACCTGAGAATTACTCTATGTGTGACTCACGGGAGAACTCAACACTCAGTTGTCAACAGAGTACAAGACTTCCCAATACTGTTGGTAAGCAGCTTCACCCAAACATAACACTTCCCTTCCTGACACATGGGGTTCTCTCTCTCTTAGAAAGCCCTACTGTACAACCTCCTGCTCTGGCTCCCTCTGGAGGACTCACCACAGCTCTCCTGCCCCAGCCAGGCATCCACCATGATGGCCACATAGAAACTGCACAGACAGGCAGAAAGGGACTGAGCGCCTGGAGATCCAGAGTGTCTTAAGTCCAAAGGGGAAAAGCACACTCACTAGCGCTCAGTAAGCCCTGTAAGTAATCTCATTACAAGTTTAATTCCAACTGCATAACTTTTACAAACTGATCATTGATATTAAGCAAAAACACAATGTATTTTCAGCATTTTTTTCTATGTCTTCACAACTTACAGTGCAGCATGAAAGTGGACTGGCACGGTGAGCTCACACCTGAAAAGCTTCTGTTTCAAAGGCACAGCAGTGAGTAAAGTCCACAGAAGTCAGGATGACAGACACAGATGAGTAAAAGTAAATGGCAAACACTTCATGAAGTCAAAATGAGAAAAATCACATGACAATGAGCAATACTAACCATCTATAAGCATCGTCTTCAGAGCAGGTAATGCCAAACGCAAGGGGCAGGTCGCAGCTGCTGCTCTGTCTCAGCTCCTACAGTTTTGGAGTCAAAGTCAGAAGTACTTTCTGTGACTATCTGCCACACGTGTTCACAACCATGATCCTAAGGTCCAGGCATGGAACTGTCATGCACAATGCCAACTAAGACCACTAGGAAATTGCTCCTCAGTAGAACTGAGTTGGTTGTTTTGTTAACTGTCTTGGGGTTTAGGGGAAGGGGCAGGGGACAGAGCTAGGATGAGAGAAAAACCAGGAAAGAGAAAAACAAAGAGCAGGAAGCAAGGGGTGGGGAGGTGATGAAAGGGAGGACACTTAAACCTGCTTTACAAATAAAGCCCAGATCAAAATTCCACACCTCACCACAAACTAAGAAAACCACCCACAATTCAGCAACAAATAAAATAATAGTCCAGAAGAAATTAATTTTGCCAGTCAGGCAAACACTTTCAAATACATTAATTTTTCATGAGTGAAAGGATAAACATTTTGTAATTTCTATACATCCATAGAATGTCACATGGACTTCTTTCTTTGATATGGTAATACTATTGAGTCACTGCCAGATTTCCTGACACTGGAAATCATCCCTTCTATATTCATTTCCCATTGCCTGATGCTCAAATCATTAATTCAAAGCTCCCACTCCTGAAGGCATAAGAGGAGAACATGCCCTTGGTTTTGTAAAGTGCTAGCCACTGCACCCCAGCCCCACATCCTGAGACTTCTTGCTGGTATCTTCCCCACTCCCTTTGCCACTATGCCTCCTTAAAAGAACCCCTGTGATTACATGAGGCATTCAGATAACTCAAAACAATCTTCCAGTCTCAGAGCTCCTGCCCTGACCCGGGCAGTCTATACAGTGTCTCTGTGCTACACAGGGTAGGATGATGTAATGGTGGCTTGGAACATCAAAGTACTTGCCACCAAGCCTGACCACCCAAATTCAAACCACAGAGCCCATGTAACAGAAAGGAAAAAATACTCCAGCAAGTTGTCCTCTGACCTACACCTACACACACACACACACCTACACACACACACACACACACACACACACACACACACACACACACACAAAATGAAAACACATAATCACAGTTAGGAACTGAGCATCTTCAGGACAACTACTTACATCTACCAGTCCTTTGTTCCTCGACAAACCTCATGAGGGTCAAACAGAACAGTTACTAGTGAATGGGGTTTTTAAACACTTCACAAAGGAATTGAAAATTAAGTGAAGGGACATGACTAGATTATAAAACTTTTTAGGATAAGGACTTGTTCATTAATAAGCAATGAGAAACCAAAAACACAGCAGTGATCATTATCAATTCTCCTATTTTTTGTTTGTGTGTTTGTTTCAGCAATAGTATACAAATATCAGAAACCTGGGAGTTCCAGCTGGGTCATTCCACTTTGAAATGGTCCCAAAGCATTCAAGTAGAGATGTCAGAAATGAGGCAGAGAGCTGAGGATGTAGCCGGGTAGTAGAGTGCTTGTTTTATATATTCAAGGACCCAGGTCTGGTCCCCAGCATGAAAGACATGGGAGAGACAAAAAAGAAAGGTCCTGTAAACACAGCACAGTAGTTACATCTTCTCACCCTACACCTCTCTCCTGCTGGAGTGCAAACAGGAGAGCAGAAAGCAGGTTCTTTCTGGTCACTCTTCCACATCTAGTGTCTCTTTACACTCAACCCAAAAAAAGACACTAATTAAAAACTCCAACCTTCATGGGGTGGTGATGACATGAACCTTATTCCCAGCACTCAGGAGGCAGAGGCAGGTGGATCTCCTTGAGTTCAAGGCCAGTCTGGTCTACAGATCAAGTTCTAGGATAGCCAGGGCTACACAGAGAAACCCTGTATCAGAAAACAAAAACAAACAAACAAACAAACAACCCAGTCCTCAAAATAATGAGCTGTGCTTTCTTAAGGAGGGAAGGGACTTTTTCACATAGGTTTGAAAACAATGTGTTAGAGTGGAAAGAGGAAAGTAGCTCCACAATGTGGTGATACACCATTTATGATTTAATAAAGACTGCCTGAAATATCTGAAGAAAGAAACTAGGCCGTGGTGACACACACCTTTAATCCCAGAACTCAGGAGACAGGCAGATGGATTTCTCTAAGTTCACCCTGGCCTAAACAAGAGTGAAGAGTAACAGAGCTTCATGCCTTTGATCCCAGAATTTGGGATCATACACCTTTAATCCCAGCACTGGGGAGGTGGAGACAGGAAGTTATGGCTAGGCAGAGAAAGGAATATAAGGAGGAAACACGAATTCAGAGCAGGTTTTTTTGCCTCTGATGATTCATGCAGACAGGACTGCCATTTCACCTTGGTAGAGGGAAGATCTACTGGCTCAGTTGCTTTGTTTCTCTGATCTTCAGCTTGAAGTTTGAACCTCAATAACAATCTCTAGGTCTCTTATTCATCATGTTATAATTGGCACCCAACATTAAAGTGTGAATTCCCAAAAATGCCACTTTGAGGCCACTTTGAGCCCAAGCCTGAACAGCAGGTGGGACTCCCGCCTGAGTCCCTGCCCTACTGGCTAGGTTTTCTTCGGTTTTCTCCTCAAATCTTTGAGTGATTTTGGGAATTTTCGGTTATGGTTTTTCTATGAAGTAGTCAGCTGTCACTCAAACTTTGGAGGCTTCTGGACTTTTCCCACAGCCCTTCTCCTCGAGCTGACACTCTCAGCTCACACACACACACACACACGTTCTCAGATCAGAAGTGCTATGCCTAACAGTTCACTGACACTGTCAGCAGATTTGGTTAGTCTATTGTTAATTCTTAAAGGAAGGAATTAGTTGAAAAAGAGTTTTTTCCCATATTAAAAATGAGAAGCATAATTACAATGGAGAGAGTTAGGTCTCTGTTTGCTTATGCAATACATGATTTAAAATGGAACAATTGAATGGAGGGATAATCAACTAAATCAGGATTGACATACAGTTGATTGTCACTTTGATAATCTTTAATTATTTGATAATAAGGTTGGTAATTCTTAGTTAATCTCTAAAAGAGTTGGTTGATATGAGTGCCAAGATTCAGGCCTTAGAAAAACTTATTTAGGCACATCATAGAGATATTCAGACCCAAACAGGGAAATTTAGTGGGGAACCAAATTCAGCATTGCATTTTAAGGTTAAAAGGGAATCTAAGGTCTTAAGAGAACCAACCTTAATATCCAGTAACAGTAAAGGAAGTGCCAAATGATAGAGGTTCTGTAAGAGCTACTTGGAAGCTTGTGACAATGTTAGATTTAGAAAAATCCAAAGAAGTAGTACTCACATGGCATCCATTCACTGTTTGTGAAGCAGATGACAAGCACATGGTCTGTTTGTAATAGGGTTATCCCTATAGACTGGGTAGACTTGACCTAAGCTGTCCTAGAGCCTACTGCATGGGAATCAAGATTCACTAGACTAAGCACAGGTTAAGCAAAGTTTATTCAGGGAGATTGCACTTACACAAGAGGAGGGTGACCACCACAGGTTCCAGCTCCAAGGATCCACCCAGGCTGTCCTCTGTGATCCCACCGGAAGCAAGAGCAAGTGTTGGGGTCAGGGGCCCCAATCTAGTCCTACCCTCCCACCTGTGACCACACCCAAATGGGAGTGGTCAGTGCTACAGGTGTGGGCAGGGTGGATATCTCACTACAATTCCCCTTTTAGTCTAAAGAAAAAGATGTAGGCTTGATATGAAACTACACACAAAGAGCAAATATCAAGTATGCTCTAGGAGAAGAAAAACTAAGAACAACATACCTAAGGCCAGTGAAGTCACAAGAGCCTGAACCACAATTACAGTGACCTTCCTGGTTCAGAGAAGAGGCTAAGAATATTGAACAAAAGGCTAAAGCAAGAGGTATGGTTATCTCCAAAGATCAAATTCTTGGAGAAGGAGATTATGCTACCATAGAAAGGAAATGCCTATATGATGACCATCTCTTGGGTTTATGCTGTGCAGCAGCTTTGAATGCTTGGAATAGAATTGGAGAAGCAGAAAAGAAAATTGAACCATTTACAAAAGTAACACAGGGCTAAAAGGAAACAATCACAGATTTCTTACAAAGACTGTCATCAGCAGTAAATTAAAAAATACTAATAAAATTTTAAAAAGAAAAAACAACAGTAAATTGAGTGATATCAAACACAGAAGCTAGAAAAATAATAATTGAAACAATGGCTTTTAAAAATGCTAATACCCAATGCAAAAGGATAATTAGGCCTTTAAAAGCAAGGTCAGCACCTCTAGAGGATTGGATCAAAGACATAATCATTATTGAAGCTTATGACCATGATGATGCTATATGGAGAGGAGAAGTGATTTCAAGAGGTTTAAAGAAAAATCAAAATAACAAATATTTTAATTGTGGGCAAACAGGGCCCTTGAAAACGGATGGTAAACAGGGTGTTTCTAGAAACAATTCTTTTTATAAATATAATACAAACAGAATGCCCCTCCGTTTTGGATTATGCAGAAAGTGTGGCAAAGGCAGGCATTGGACTAAGAACTGTAAGTCAACAAGAGATTGTCAAGGCAATGCTTTACCATCAGAAAACTCCCTGAGGGCCTCTCTCAGTCCCCCATGCAAAACCTTATGCCAAATTCAGTTCAGTCCTTTTGTGTCACCAAGAAAATCACTTCCCTGAACAATGAAAGAGCCTAGTACTTACTGAAAGAAAAATCATACTGCTCTGGATGATAGAAAAGATATAAAAGAGAGAACCAGAAAGTCAGAAAAATCACAAAGTAAGTATATTGGCAAACTTCTGTAAATGAGCAGAGACCAAAATTAAAAGTATGAATAAATGATGTTATCATTGAAGGTCTTGTAGACACAGGTGCAGATGTAACAATTATAGCACAAAAATCTTGGCCTTTTCAGGTGGTAAATGTTCAACTTTTAGGAACTGGAACTTTATCTCAGGTAAAACAGAGCACAAGATGGCTTGAATGGATAGGGACAGAAGGACAGAGAGGACTATTAAAGTCACATGTTGCTAATACTGCAATTAATTTGTTGGGACATGATTTATTACACCAAGATAGGCTTTGAATCACAGAAACTGCTCAGAACAACTTTGAGTTGGCTAGCTGAGGTGATCCAGATTCACAGACTACTCTAGCCAGGACTTGAGACAAAGCCCTGTACTTTCCCATTATGCAGAGACTGAACAAATATGATACAGCTTAACAGTTAACCCAAATTTTTCTTTTCAGGATCCCCTAAAGATGCCATCACCCCCAGAAAGAAGGAAGTAACTTTAAGAACATGATGCCAATATTCGCAAGAGATGGGGTGGGAGTTTTTGGTCATCCATTGTGTTATGGATATTTGTCATTGTTTAGGAGGATTGGTTACAAAATGTTGTTGGTTACTGAAAGGAAGAAAGTTGAACAAAGGGGATTAGATGCAAAGTTTTGTCCTAAAAAAAAAGGGGGGGGGAATACAGATATGATATAAAGGGTTGATTATTGAATCTACTCTGAAAAGAAAAAAAGGGAGGAGATATATATATCATATATATCATATATCTATGATAAGATGAAATGTAGATTATTGAATCTACTTTTTTAAAGGCAACTACTAGTTTTAAATACTTTACATTGGATTGGATTTTGTATATTGTATACAAATTCTGTATATTGATACAAATTTGAGATTTGGTTAAAACATATATATGTTTCTATCTTGCTCAAGGTATGATACTTATACAGCCCATTTAAATATGTAATGCAAATTTCTAGTTCTTGAAAGTTAATATTACCAACTATATGGGATAATAAGAAAATACAGGTTAGTAATTAGTCCCCTATTACAATCAAACTTATAGTTATATTATGGATGCTATCAAGGTCAAACAGATAAATTTTAGATAGATAGGTCATCTTCAATAACTTCAGAGTTCTACAGAATATGGCATTTAAGATGTTTTAATAACATAGGTTCTTTATTTTTTTAAAGACAATGAGACATGTCTGCTCCTGGCAGCACTAATCTACTTCAGAGAAGATGATGGGCTTCAAAAAAACTCCACATGGAGTCTATTTTGTTTGTGGTAAAAGTTAACCACCGGGCAAGAAAGTGTCCTTGCCAGAAACAGTTGACCTGAACAAGGGGGAGCTCATGGACCCCAGACTGATAGCTGGAAACCAGCATAGGACATAACTAGGCCCCCTGAACATGGATGTCAGTTTGGAGGTCTGATTAATCTATGGGGCCTCTGGTAGTGGATCAGTATTTATCCCTAATACACGAATGGACTTTGGGAGCCCACTCCACATAGAGGGATACTCTCCCAGCCTGGATACATGGGGGAGGGCCTAGACCCTGTTCCAAATGATGTGATAGAGTTTGAAGATTCCCCCATGGATGACCTCACACTCCCTGGGAAGCAAAAAGGGGATGGGATAGGGAGTCAGTGAGGGGCAGGGGAGGAGGGGAGGGAGAGGGAACTGCGATTGACATGTAAAACAAATTTGTTTCTAATTTAAATTTTAAAAAAGGAGGAAAAAGTGTCCTTGCCTCATCTATGACAGTATGGTACCCAAAGTGGACAAACAGGACACAAAAGAGAGTGACTGCCAAACCTTGCCAAGACAAGGTGGGACAGTCCTTCAGAAAACCCTGCTTCACAGAAAAGTCTATCAGATATGCAAGGCCTATAGGCCAAAGATGAATGCCCCAACATTGTAGAAGAACCTTGGGTGACTGTCCAGGCAACCAGCTGTTTTTGTCATTTCTCAGATTTTTTGGAAGTCACTTGATTGCACTTGCCGTTTACTCAGTTAATATTATTTCATTCTCTGGCTGATGGGGAATGTACTGTGTATGTTCATCTTATTGATTATTGAATAAAGTACTTGTTTGGCCAATGAGACAGCAAGTTAGGCAGGACTAAGAGTCAAAGAGGATTCTGAGAAATGTAGAAGAAAAGTGGTGTTCCAGGCAGGAAGTGACATAGCAAGGAGACTCATATTTAAGCAAGGAGAAACAGGAAGTGTCCCTTTTCCCCTCCACTCTTCCTCCAGTGGTGCAATGTGAGCCAACAGCAAGAGAGGGTGCCAGCGGAAGGCATCCTCTATAAGTCTTATAAAATATATAGATTTATGATAATTAAGACTGAGCAAACAGATGAGAAATCCCAGCCATTGGCCAAGCAGCATTTGTACCTAATAATATGTCTCTGTATTATTTTGTCCATCCACGCGGTGGGCAGAACTTGGGCGGCTGGCGGAGACTGCCCACGTGGCAGTAGGGCTCGGGCAGCTTTTGGCGGAAAGATTTATGGTAACATATGTCCTCTGAGGGAATTGAAGACTAGATAGTCCAAATTATAGTTTTCCTTGTTTACCAGACTCAGAAAGGAAACTCACTAAAGAAATGTAAAGTATATACAGTTGAGAAACATAAAAAGATAATTTGATAATGCAAATTAGAATAGAAAACAAATTAAATACAAGACTTTGAACTCATGAAGAAAGAATAGATCATGGAGTGTTTTCCCTGAATTTGTCAAATGCAAATGGACTAGACGTTGTTAATGAACTTGTTGCCTGTATATATTGTATATATTTATATAGTTTTTCTTATGTTAGTTATAGCCTTCTTTTTTGTGTTAGACAACAAAAGGGAATTGTGGTGATATATTATTTTTGATTTAATAAAGATTGCCTCAAGTATCCAAGAGCAAAGTCAGCCACACTCGTTAGCTGTAGAAAGAAACTAGGCCATGGTGTCACACACCTTTAATTCCAGGACTCAGGAGACAGGCAGATGAATCTCTCTGGGTTCATGGTCACCCTGGCCTAAACAAGAGTGAAGAGTTAACAGAGCTCATGCCTTTGATCCCAGCACTAGGGAGGTAGAGACAGGAGGTTATGGCTGGGCAGGGAACAGAATATAAGGAGGAAGAGACAGGAATTCAGACCTTTTGCCTCAGAGGATCTGTGGAGACAGGATTGCAATTTCAGTTTGGTAGAAGTAATATCTACTGGCTTGGCTGCTTTGCTTTTGTGGTCTACAACTTGAAGTTTGAACCCAAAAAATCACTCTGGGTCTTCCCAAATGGATAGCCCTTGGCAACTGATTGCATCTCTAGAATCCATGGTCCCAATCTAAATCCAATGATCCCCTTGCATAATTCTGTGTATTTCTAGTACACTACAGACACCAAGTGATACACAATATTGAGTATTGAATTTCTTTTGTCAACTTGATCACATTATTAAACACCTTTGGGTGCATCTGTGACAAAAAAAAACAAAAAAAAAACAAAAAAAAAAAAAAAAAAAACGAGACATAAGGAAGACAACTGGATGTGAGTGACACCACCCCATGGACTGAATAAAAAGAGAAAAAAACATCTGAGAACTGGCATTCCTCTTTCTCAGCTTCCTAGTTGGTGCCACAAAAATAAATAAATAAATAAATAAATAAATAAATAAATAAATAGCCACTCCCATTAACATGCTGCCCAGTCTGTGACCGACTGTCTTTCTGAACTATGAGCCAAGATAAAACTTTCCTCTCTGAAGTTGCATTTGACCAGAAGTTTGGTCACAGGAATGAGGAAGGAAACTAATACAGCATATTAACCAATGGTATTGGAACAGATCGCTGTTACATGCACACTGACTGCCCTATAAACATTGGAACATCAGAGTAAAAGTGTAGCTGTGTTTTCTAATATTTGATTATTTTTTCTAAGAGGTAGTACTTCCAGTCCTCCTTAAATAGATACTTATAGAAAAATGAATCCAAGATTAGTTATTATTTTACATCTCAGGGTATGATAACATTAAAATACATATGTTTCCTTTAAAAAGTTTCATTCAAATTCACTATGTTTGTGTATTGCTAGAGATCAAACTCATGGAGTCTTATTAAAGTTAGGGAAACACTCAACCACTGAGCTACATCCCAGCCCCAACGTCTTTTGACCTGTAGAAAGTGATCTTGGAAATCTGCCTGTTATAATAATGGGAGGGTATATTCCCAAGACCATCTTAATTTTTTGTTAATAAGAATTTTTGCTGCTAAAGCCAAGTCGTAAAGCGTTGGTATAGTAAACAGAAGACCAAGGCTGTGCCCTGCCTAGGCTGTGGAGATGCAACTTTGCTGTCCGAGGGCTATGGGAAAATAACAGGAATAATAACAACTTTGTCCTTTTGCTTAATTTAATCTAAGAACAAAAAAGGTTGGGCATTAGTGGTGCATGCCTTTAATCCCAGCACTCAGGAGGCAGAGGCAGGTGGATCTCTGTGAGTTCTAGGCCAGCCTGGTCTACAGAGTGAGTTCAAGGACAGCCTCAAAACAATACAGTGAAACTCTGTCTTGGAAAAAAAAGAAAAAAAAAAAGAAAAAAAAGAACAAAGGAGGAGAATGCTGCAAGTTTTTATTTGGGATTTTATTTAAACTCTGGTGAGCTCAGGACATGTCCTTCTTTCTCCAAGAGTATTTACTGAGCATTTGTGAAGCCTTGGATTCAGCTTCCAGCACAAGAAAGAAGAGACAGTGAAATGGCCAGGTACGTGAATATAAAAATAAATCTAATAACCCATACATGAAGACACTAATGCCAAGGTTTTTCTCACATCCAGATGCAATTTCAGCCCAACCTCTGCGTAAAATCACACTCCTTCTTCACTGGAATGATTGGTTTACCCTTAACGCCAGGGGGTTTAAGCCATCAATCATTTAAGCTGCTTTGCTGGGTTTTGACAATTTAGCCTGCTGAGCTCACAGCTCCCAAGGGACAGTGTTGGTTGCAGGTTTGATTTCTGTGGCTGCTGACCACTATCACAAACAGCACAGATAATGGACCTCAATAACAACCACCCGCAGGATAACACTTCTACTAGCCATAATGTGGCTTTAATTAAGTTAATAAATAAAGGACACAGCTCAGTATAAAGTTTTATTAAATTTGTCAGTGTTAAAAATTTCTGAAAAATTGTGTGTACACTACTATAAATTTGTCTACAGATAGAATACAGTTTGCCTATGGGTTTATGCTGCGTTTCAATTTACTTTCTAAAGGAATTCAATTTATTAGCTCCATTTCCTCAAAATACATACGTTTCTAGGATTTCTAAATGATAGTTTCGTGACAGATGAGTTCTGGCATGCTGGGCACCGAATGGGTTTACCAGGCATAAAGAGATCACCCACCACAGCAAAGGAGGCCCCACCCCCATCTGGTTCTAGAGTGGGTAGTGGAAAAGATTAATGCTTTGATTCTTCCATAGCTTCTTGTATTAGATATTAATTTCTCTCTGAAATGTTTGATTCATTTTCATCTTGAAAAATAAAGACACAAATTGTAGTTTTGAACCCAAATCACTTATGTAGTAGCAAATAATCCAGAGTACTTATAATGAATAAGAGAAGGCTAGTCAAAACAAAAACATCCATCTTAAAAAAAATAAAAATTAAAAAAAAACAGAGGGCCAGCATATTCTTAAAGAAGCCTGAAATTAGAAGTGTACTCTTACATGTTAAAAGGGAGGGCACTACTTTAAAATGCAATCCACAAAACCAACATAATTGACACAATTCTCTATTTTTATATGTACAAAGCACATCGAGGTAATTTGTTGAAAATAAGAGAGTGATGACTGAATTCAGCTCACATACATAGTGAATTCAGCAATAATTGTATTTTTTAAATACACAACCTGACAGGCACTATGGTAGATAATAATGAATCAGCATGGGGGCCATTTAATATACTTCTTGATTAACTCATTGCCTGTCCAGTTTGCACAGACATGCTTACATGTCATAACCGTCATAATTCCCATCATGCCCACTGCTAACACTCCAGCACCTTGATTAGTGCGCAGCTCCCAGACGGGCCATTGCTAATGCTAAATGATTCTCTTCAGACTCCTGCCACTGTGCTGCAGGATCTCCAATTAAATATAATGTCCCTGATGAGCCATATTAATGTGAACAAATTCCTACCAGGGATCCCAGCCTATTCCATTTTGCCCCAAAATGTAGAGAAAGTAATTTAGCTAAGCCAAGATAATCAAAACATTTACAATTGAGAGAGTATAATGTTTCTGCAGGATAAGTTTTTCTAAAGACAATAATAGCAGAAAAGGAAAAAAATGTCTAAACATCTGAAATGCATTCTTCTCCTGATTAGTTCTTCATTGAAAAGTCTAGTGTTTCAAATTTGCATAAGTATATACAGTATGTTCCTGATCTAAAAGGGATACTAATGCATAAGTTTCATGAGAAAAGTGAACAACAGCAAGTTCTTAAGCAACTCTGCCATTTAAAAAACCCTTTGATCTCTGGGCCCAGAGGCCTTGGACTGTAATGATTCCAGCTACTCAGCATAGAAGCTCAAGACAACCCAACAAAACCTCATTCCACAGTCCCTCTTCCCCCCACCAGAAAATGTTAACAGCCTTTGATTACCTAAGCACCACAACTAAAACTAAATCTATGAAACTAAGTCCTTCCTTCCCTCCATGTTCAGCACTAAAGCAACTGCCAGGGTCTTGCTGATGGCCTTTGCATTGCTGAGCAGACTCTAACATCTGTTTACTACTGATAAATATTCAGAAAGATCCTAGGGTTTCCAGTTAGGTTCTACATGCTAGGAAGCGTTATGAGCTACAAAGTCCAGCTGGAAAACACGGCTCATGATGGCCAAAGTCTTAACATGTCATTTAGTAGTGAAGGCAACTTAAGAATGTGTTTCTTACAGGACTGGCAAGACAGCACAGTAAGTAGACACCTGATACCAGTTCTGATGCCAAGAGTTCAACTTCTACTCCCCCCAGAGCAGTGGAAGAAAAGACTCCCAAAAGTCATCCTCTAACCACACACCTGACATGGTACACACAGCACACCTGGAGAGATGGCTCAGCTGTTAAAAGCACTGGCTGCTCTTCCAGAGGACCAGGGTTCAATTCCCAGCAACCACAAAATGACCCACAACTGTCTGTGTAACTCCAATCTCAGGAAATACAACACCTTTTTCTGGCCTCTGTGGACACCAGGTACACACGTGGTTCAGACATACATGTAGGCAAAAGTCATATGCAAATTAGTTATTAACTAATCAATTACTAAATTTAATATAATAATAAATGTATGTAACAAGAACATGTTACTCAAATATATCACCTTAGAAATAAGCCTGGTAGCATACTGTGTTGTTACATTCTTCATGATTTATTAAATCTTGTCTAAGGATTCAGAAAGCAAAGTCAGCACCTCAAGCTATAGAGATCAAGCAATGGTGGCACACACCTTTAATCCCAGGATTCAGAAGACAAAGGCAGATGGATCTATCTTGAGTTCAAAGCCACCCAGGGCTACACAAGATTGTCTTTAATACCATGACTTTAATACCAGCACTAGAGAGATGTAAAAGGTAGGAACAGAGACTTCAGTAGTTAGTCTCAGGCATCTCTAGTCACACTGAGGAAAGCACAGCAGCCTGAGTGAATCTGGGCAACAGTGAAGTCGGGAGCAGTCTGAGGATTGCCCCTTTGGTCTGACCTGAGGTAGAGGTGAGAGCTAGTGGCTAGATGCTTTGCTTTTCTGATCTTCAGCTTGAAGCTTGAACCCAATGTCAGTCTCTGTGTCTTTTATTTATCATGTTACAGCACAAAAGCCTGAAATCCTAGCTACTAGGGAGACTGAGGCAGAAGGTTCTGAGAGTTTCAAGGTTTTCTTGGACTACATATGAGTGGAAGAAAAAGAAAAAACTCTAACTCTTCCAATTTGAAAATGAGGAAAAGTATCCTGAAATCATCTATAAGTGGGGAATGCTTGAGACAGTAACATTTCAATTATGTTAATCTTGGTAGACATCTAAAGTAAAACCTGAGATGTGCTAGCCAAGATATAAATATATTAGTTCATAATGATATATATTTAAAGGAAAGAAATAAAGCTATTCCAACCACTTCCTAAAATGTTTAAGTGTTTCCCTCAGGTCTCTTAGACCACAGCCTACATTAATGTATTCCAGTTCCATTTACCTGATCATTACCCTCCAGTTTGTTCAGCTGGAACCAACAAACACTAATTACTCAGGCATCATGAAGTCCTATTTGTCGTCCACTCCTCCCCAGCCAGCAGGGAAATATTATCAAGGGCAGGCATAAAAAGGGGCGGCTACTCTCACCCTACTGTCAGTCATCCCAGAGTACTCACGGGAAGCACCACTCAATCTCACTATGGAACCCTGAAGCTGAAACCCAAATACCCACCGGGAATCACACTTTAAACAGCTTGGGTAAGACACCAGCTGCCATGAACACTTTCCTGATTCTGGGGTCTCATTCCAAAGCTGTAAATATCAGATATTGCTCATTTAAATTCAGAATGATGGTACGCAAAGCAGTAAAATGGAAGTACAGGAAAAATACAGCCAAGGGCTAAAGCTCAGAACCATTTTCTTCATTTGAAATGAAGAGTCTGGACCTTTCAAATTTAAGCTTGATTGAATCTTTCTTTTGAAAACTGAGTTTCTAACTTTAGTGGTTTAATGAAAATATTTTATTCCTTTATGTGGAAAATTTTTTTTAGTCTTTTTACTTACAATTCAAGGAATGAATGGATGCTATCTGAGTGCTTTTGGAGGAGTAGAAATTCTCCATCTATCTGCACTATTGACCAAACTAAGTCGCTAAGACAACTAAAAAGTTCATATCTTCTCTGAACTACCTAAAATCACAGTAAACTAGGAAATAACCATGCGGAGCTATCCCTTCCTTGCCTTCTAAGTCAACAAAACACCCATAAAGCCCTCATTAACAAGTCAAGAAATTCAAAGTATCAAAATAGCCCACAGACCAAAGGATTTATTCAGACCTGTCTCCTCCTCTTGCTCTAACATGAGTGGGCCTCGCTAACCCCAACTGTAGAATGTGCTTTCCTAACCAACTTTCCTGGGACCCCTCTAGGCCAATGGTTTTCAACCTGTGGGCCAAGACCCCTTTGGGAGTCAAAAAACCCTTTCACGGGGTCGCCTAAGACCATCTGAAAACACAATTCATAACAGTAGCAAAATTACAGTTAGGAGGTAACAACAAAAATAATTTTATGGTTAGTGGGGGATGGGGGGGCAACCACCACTAAGTGAGGAACTGTATTAAATGCTCACAGCATCAGGAAGGTTGAGAGCCACTGCTCTAGGCCATTCTTCCATACTTATGCTGTGCTTACTGGGGTTTAAAATGAAAAACATACAAAATAACTTAGAAATGATTAGCATTTAAAATATTTAGAGCTGGTCGATGGGCGCACACGCCTTTAATCCCAGCACTCTTAGGAGGCAGAGGCAGTTGGATCTCTGAGTTCAAGGCCAGCCTGGTCTGCAAAGCTACACAGAGAAACCCTGTCTCAAAAACTTAATAAATAAATGAGTAAATAAGTAAATAAATTTAGCTTCCTTATATAAAATCTGGATGTCCTCATTTAGGTCTTAAAGCTTTAATGTTAAATTCAAATCACACAGTTTGCAGACTAGAAAACTCAGAATTATTGTGCTGTTATTGCACACCATTCGATAGCTCTTGTCTCAACAGAATACCTAGTATGTCTAAAAATGCTGCCAAATTGTCACAGCCAAGGCCTTGAGAATGAGATTACCAACCTCACAAGATGCATCAAGAAGGTCCCCAACCCCTCCATGTGTGAGGGCACAGCTAAAAGGCTTCATCTTTTTATGAGGGCACATCCTAAAAAGCAGGAATGAGACCCACACCAACCACCCAACTTTGCAGGGGCCTTACCTTGACTTTCCAATCTCTACAACTATAAAACTAATTTTCTACTGTGCATAAGTCAGCTCATTTATGGTACGGAGTTGCCGCAGTTTGAATGGACTAATCGAACGAGAAAGAAAACAAAACTCCAACATCTAAAATCAGAAATAAAAATGGAGCTACTACCACCCACCTCACAGAAATAAAATGCTAACAAAGAAATACCATAAATAGCTTCACACCAATGACTACCAAACAGATTAAGTGGACAGATTCCTAGACATATAAAAATTCAAATACTGAGTGAAAAATAGCAACAACAGAGAATCCAAAACCAAAAGACAGACACCCCCAGAGAAGCCAGGTTCAGAGATGAACTGTGCCAAACACTCAAGCGTGCCAACTCTCTGACATGTTCACTGAAGAATAGAAAACTTTTCAATCCATGAGGCTAAGATATGCAATTTTTTGTTTTGTTTTGTTTTTGTTTTTCAAGTTCTCTGTGTAGCCCTGGCTGTCCTGGAACTCACTCTATTGGTCAAGCTGGCCTGAACTTGGAGATCCTCACACTTCAGCCTCCCAAGTGCCAGAATTAAAGGGGTGCACCACCACACCTGGCCTGCTCAGATAGTCTAATACCAGCCGAAGATATGAAAAGTACAGAGCAGTGTCTTCCAAATACAGACAAAAAGCTCAGCTTGGTTGCAGGATACAAAAACCAAACAAAAATCAATTGCATCTCTCTACATTTACTTTAGGGAAAAAAAATAATAAAGTGGCACAGATACTTGCATGAAAAAAATTATTTCAGAATAAATGTAGCAAAGTTAAGCATAGAGCTTACACTTCCACATTACAAGACACCCTGAAGGATGGGAAGCAACCTAAACAAATGAAGGACGGGGACTGAGAAAGTTTGCAACATCTACAGACACAGTGCAACAGTTTGGACCCCAGTGGACAGTCTTGCACAGACTCTCCTCTTACGAAACCATGATTGACAGACCTGTTCAAAAAAAACCATTATTGCACTTTCTCAGAATCTGCAAAATGAAATCTAAAAACCCGATTTCTCCTCCTCAGACCATTTCCCGTTGCAGTACTTTATACAGCTTCACTCCCAGATGTAACCAGAATCTCACCAACTGAGAGCCAACTCAGGACTGCTTGAACCTCGCAAAGAAAGCAAGGGGGTTTATGCAGTTCAGGTGATAGGAGTTTGGCCAGGTGCACAAAGCTCTGGGTTTGATCCCTAGCACACAATAAACTGGGAATAGGGGCACACGCCTGTAATCTCAGCACAAGAGGATCAGAAGTTCAAGACACAGAGTCTGAATGAGTCCAGCCTAGGCTACATGAGGCCCTGTTCCCCTCCCACCCCCCAAGAAAAGAAAGGCAATTTTGAAGAATATATTGAGCATGGCAGAGAGCTATCTCAGGATTAACAGCACTTGCTGCTCTTGCAGAAGACCCAGGTTCAGTTCCCAGCACCCACATCAGAGTTCACCATCTTCTGCCAAGAAGGAGCACTGCACATGGGTGGTACGCAAGCACACGTGCAAGCAAATACTGATGTACAGAAAATAAATCTTTAAAAAATAACATGTCAGTTCTCACACTATCTCACTATTACCTCATGAGGAATGAAAATTACTACTACTGAAATTAGCAAGTTAAAAAGAAAATTAGCAAAGAATCAAAGATCAAAAAGAAAAATTTTAAAGATTTTATTTATTTATTATATATACAGTCTTCTGACTGCATGCCAGCAGAGGTCACTAGATCTCATTCCAGGTGGTTGTGAGCCACCATGTGGTTGCCCGGAATTGAACTCAGGACCTCTGGAAGAACAGTCAGTGCTCTTAACTGCTGAGCCACCTCTCCAGCCCCCTAAGATCAAATCTTTTTCAAATCAAAATATATGTATGCAAAACCAATTGAACTGATTTTCATAGAAGACGCTTTAAATACAACTATCAAATAAATTATGTAGTCAACATTTATTTTCAGTAAATTAGTTGGCAGTTCTTTTATCTAGATTTTTGAAACGGAAGTTACAGTAAGACAAAATGAGTAACAGTTTCAAAATAGAACACATTTTTTAAAAAATCACCACACTTTAAAGATCTTTCTAATAAGTTAATTAATAAACTATAAGAGTGACATTATCAAAAATGGAGCCAAAGGACAAAAACTAGTGACTTAAAAGTACAGCTACTCATATCTCACTCAATAAAGTTCTAATACTCTGCATTCTTTTCCCGTGGGATTTCATTGGTCATTACTGCTAGAAAATGCTGGCTGTGTTTTAAAAATTAAAAAAAAAAAAACTAAAATTCTGTATCATTCATTCACTGCCTTATGCTATACCTTCTTTTGTTCAGATCCAATTAGCATCAGCCTATCTCTCATCTATCACACTTTCAGCTGAATGCATTAATGCCTTTAGGAAGATTAGACAGGGACGGCATTCCCGTGGTGGTGCTGGAACATGCTGGGAGGTGTTCATAAGTGAGGGCTGTGTAAACAGCCCATTCACCCTCCCACCTCACTTCATGGTGCTTGATTTTACTCTATTTGCTGACCAGCAATGAGCCTGGTGATCTTGGTCTGAGGCTTGGGGGAAGGAGGGGTAGTAGTTAAGACATTATAATACTTCCATTGTGTTTGTGATGACATTGAACAATTAAGTAGTTTTAAAAATTAAATACACCTTTTGCAAGTGAAGGAAAAATAAAGCAAGTATCTTTCACACCTATCCTAATTGACCCAAATTAAGTCCGGATTAAAACTAGGTTAAAATATACTCACGGAACTGGCGTCAACATCACTGTGAATGGCAACTGTCTTGATGCCCATCTTCTTGCAAGTTCTAATGACCTAGTCAAAACACATCGTCTATTAACCAAGATCTATATGCACAGGGGTCAAATCTATTTCAGAACAAAACAGAAAATAATTCAAATTCTACTCACCCTACAGGCAATTTCTCCTCTGTTAGCAATGAGAATTTTATCAAAAGTCTGACAAGAGACAAAAGAGAAATTGTTACTCTTACTAATAATATTAAATAATAGTAGTAGTTATATGTTTGTTTACAACCAGAAATCCCTCTGGTAGGATCTGGCCCTATAGTAACGTGGTTAAAGCATCAATTGACTAGGTTAATTTATTTAACAATTAAACTATACTGATTGCCACAGAGAAATGTGCCTGCCATATTACAAGGTCCTGGATTCAATTCCCAGAACTTGCTGTTCTTTTTTTTTTTTTTTTTTTTTTTTGGTTTTTCGAGACAGGGTTTCTCTGTGGCTTTGAAGCCTGTCCTGGAACTAGCTCTTGTAGATCAGGCCGGTCTTGAACTCACAGAGATCCACCTGCTTCTGCCTCCTGAGTTCTGGGATTAAAGGCATGCACTACCAACGCCCGGCAGCAGCACTTTCTGTTCTTACAACGGACACAGTCTCAGTTCTGAGCACCGAAATGGCAGCTCACAACCATCCAGAACTCCCTTTTCTGGCTTCCTTGGGTACCAGGGACAATGTGGTACACATCCATCCATGTGGGTAAATACTCATACACTCAAAATAAAAATAGAGGGTATTCATGTATCTTAGGAAAGACAGTATACTAGCCTATGTGGAAAGCCTAAAAATCTCAAAAGTGGAAAGACTTCAAAAGTCCTGATTTAACTTTTATAAACACCTATGGCTTATTCTACTAGGCAGCCTGAGACCATCCTTGCTGCCTTAAAAACTGGTAAACTTAAACTCTACATGAACCCCTACTCTTACCCAGGCCTGATATCGTGAGGTCATCTACCTTTCATTGTCCAAATGGTCATGATAAATTCCTGTTAAACAGTTTGTACTTCCTAAGAAAAACCACACTTACACGTGTGATACGTTTGAAACAGTCAAGTTTTAACCAGCATTAAACTTATTGTATCTGGTAGACGTGCCAGCCGGGATCACGGCTGCTGGTTACAGACTAAGCAGCTATTGGCACAAATGTATATTATAAAGCATTATCAAATCATAAAGACACAGTAAAAGTCCCTTTACTTCCTGCTCAATGGTGACTCCAAGTCAGTCTGAAGCCAAGCTGCCCAGCATGGGAACCGACATTTCCACATGTTCTCCTACCCTGGATTCCTAGTAAGCAGATTCCAAGGATCAAGGAAGCACCCACCACTAGAGCTTGTGAGGATGACACAGTAGCCTAAGGGTAAGTATACTCTCAAAGAGTGTTAGCTCTCGTGACTGATATCCATTCCTACAGCCCTCATGCCAAACTGTCTAACCAGCAAGAAAACTGTGTGAAAATCAATATTTGCATTTGACATGTCTTCTCTATTCAAGCACGGCACAGACTCAATATGGATCATCACATCAACCTTCCAGCCATAGATTTTCTTTTAAATAAAGCAGGCACATAGATGCCTCAAAAACTTCTTAAAACTTGTTTATTTTTATGTACATGAATGTTTTCTCTGGATGTGTGTGTATGTATATGCATGTGTGTGCCTGGTGCCTGGTGAAGAGGTCAGAAGAGGGTTTTGGATCCACTGAAGTTGAGTCACTGATGGTTCTCCTCTGCAGCAGTGGTAAATAAATGCCATTTCACAGCCGAGCCAGCACTCCAGTGGTAAATGCCATTTCACAGCCGAGCCAGCACTCCAGTGGTAAATGCCATTTCACAGCCGAGCCAGCACTCCCCCCCCTCAGAAATTCTAAAGCCCTGGTCCCTGCTCCAAAGGCAACCATGATATAAATATACTCTTCCAGATAGCATTCAAGAATATGCCACACAGGAGCAAGCTAGCTTTGACCTCCCATTTTAAGTATGGCGTATGCGTCTGATAAAATAGGGGACATCATGAGACTGAAACATCAGATAAGGAAAGACCTTAATGCCATTTAAGGAACCAAGACTTTATGCTCTATGCAGAGAGCCACAGCTAAGGCAGCAACCTGAAGAAAAGCACAAGAGCACAACAAAAACCCAGGAGCCTGAATTCTTGAAGACAGGGGGGCTTCTGGGTACCAGAAGGGGTGGGGACTCGAGTGGGCTTCTCTGCAGCTGTGCTGACAATGGTTCACAGTTTTCCCAACGCTCTTCTTAACCATCCTCTCAGCGACTTTCCTTCCTGCCTTTCTTCTGTTCCTTGTGCTTCACCAATCACTCGCTACTGGAACTCCAGGCTACCACTGGCACGTCACCTCTCTCCAGTTCAGAGACCAGGAGAAGGAGTGAGCTTGTCCTGTCTCCTGAGTCCTCCACGGAGGATGAAAGCTGACTCTGGACAGAGTCAGCCACTGGATGCTTCTGGGCAGTAGCACAGCACGCCAGGCGAGGGGAACTAGAGGGAAGGCTCAGACACTATACAGCATTAATGTCAGAGAACACCATGATTGACTCGAGGACACAATTACAGTGCAGGTGCTCATCAATGCACCATAAATGCCACCTGAGATCGAGCTTACAAAGGCACACCCTCACATGGTGCTGGCCCACATGAACTCGGGGCCACACAAACTTCCTGTTCTCATCCAAACAAAGTGCCGTCAGATTAAGTCCTTATTTTAGTGAACGTACATGAGAAAAGCCAACATGTCAAAACTTAAAAAGTCTTTTTGGGACAAGCCATGGCTGTGCACACCTGTAATTCCATCACTGAGAAGGATAAGGGAGGAGGGTCATGAGTCTGAGGCCACCCTGAGCTACATAATCAAAACACATCTCAAGCAAGCAAATAAGTACAAATACTTGACCATGCATATTTACATAAACAGATGCATTTTTAGTAAAAAAAAATAAATTTCTCCTACCTTAATTTTGACCTGATATAATTCACCAATAAAATGTTGAATAAGGAAGAAATCAGGGGCTAGGAAGATGGCTCAGTTGGTAAAACACCATGTGCAAGCTTGAAGACCTGAGTTCAAATCTCTAACAACCATAAAACCATCGAGGCATGGCAGCCCAGGTGCCTGTAACAACAGTGCAGTGAGTAGAGACGGATCCCTGGGGCTTGCTACAGGCCTAATTGCAGGTTCAGTGAGAGACCCTGCCTCAAGGGAGTTAAGTCATAGAATATAGAGCAAGACACCAGATGTTCTTTCTCCTCTGACCTCCACAGGGACAGGCACACATGTACACATGCACACACATGTAAAAGAAAGAAAGAGAAATGAAAAAGGAAGCCTGTGATACTTACTTCGGCAATATAAAAAAATAATTACAATATCAATAAAATTCAGTCAGTCCACTGGAACATCATAAGGAGCAAGAAAATAAAACCATTCTAACTTAGCTGCTGAGAGTGTTTTTAAAATACTTACTTTCTCTTGAGGGTCATATCCCATAGAACTGAGACTTCGGGACAGCACGAGGCACTGCTGTGAATAGACTGGAGCACGCTATTAAAAAAAAAATACAAAAAAAATGAAGCAATTAAGTTCTTGTGCATTTTAGCTTTTTTCAGAGTACTTCTTCTGTTTTGCTTCTACCTGAGATTTTCTGTCTATATATGTCATGCTAAGAATATAACTTAGTGCCGGACGGTGGTGGCTCACACCTTTAATCCCAGCACTCTGGAGGCCGGTGGATCTCTGTGAGTTCGAGACCAACCTGGTCTACAAGAACTAGTTCCAGGACAGCCTCCAAAGACACAGAGAAACCCTGTCAAGAAAAACCAAGGAAAAAAAAAAAAAATATATATATATATATATATATATAGAGAGAGAGAGAGAGAGAGAGAGAGAGAGTTATGAAAGGGAAATCATAACTGTAGACTCATCCCTTGGCATGTGAGAGGAACCAAAGGTGTGAGGAGAAGAGAGGGAAACATGGAAACAGGAAGAGGGGGCAGAGGCGAGGGGGGACCTTTCAGAGGCGGCCCCTGAAGGGTATAGCAATGACAGTAATGGGCCACGGAAATCTCCAGCCTTCCTGGTCCTGCAGACTGGCAGTACAAGGTATGTCACAAACCACAGGGAGCTTTAAAGAACTTAAAGCAAGAATGAGATGTGTGCTTCAGAGGCAAGAGCATCCATCTAACATGGGTACTGTGGCTTTAAGACACCTGGATGTCTCGATTCTAACCAGAAGTAGTAACTTAAAAAGTGTTCCTTTTTTATTTGATGAGTCATAACTTCTTTCTCCCACAGAGTGATTTGATGGATTAAAAATCCAAAAGTAATCAAGTTCACTTCTAGTGTATTTCTGGAGAAACTATATCTTAATGCCTGAGGCAGTAAGAAAATGAGTAATAGAAATTGTAATTCACATATGGGGTGGGGTCTGACTATGCCTCTGACTGAATGTCTTTATTATTGGTCTAGGTTTAGTTTTGAGGTTTTGGTTTCGACAGGGGCTCACTGTGCAGTCCTGGCTGGCCTGTACGCAGTACATAGACCAGGCTGGCCTCAGACTCTCAGAGATCAGCCTGCCTCTGCCTCCCGAGTACTAGAATAAAAGGTGAACACTATTATGTCTTTAACAAATCTCGTACAAGTATCTTTCATATGTTTATGTGTCTTTTCATGCTTTCTTTATAGAAATGTCTATTTAAATTCTATGACCATTATTCAAATTGGATTATTTTCGTTTGGTTTTCAAGACAGCATTTCTCTGGCTGTCCTGGCACTCATCTGTAGAACAGGCTGGGCTGGAACTCGGAGATCCACCTGCCTCTGTGTCCTGAGGGCTGGGACTAAAGGGATGCACCACCACCACCAGGCTCACAGTGGATTTCCAGCCACTGTTGTTATAATGGTTCTCAACATATTCTAGACTCACACCTTCATTAGGTATATGATTCCAACGATTTTATCTTATTCTATACTTACTTTTCTCTTCCCATGTCCTTTGAAGCTTTAAAAAGTTACTTGTGATTAAATCTGTTTGCCATTTGGGTCTTTTGAAGTCACAGCTAATAAACTACTGTCTAAATTAGAAGGTCAAAAACAAAAAGGTCGTGTAATCAGTTTTTAAGAAAATGATTTATTGGGCCAGTAAGATGGCTCTAGGGGTTAAAAATGTTTGCTGTGCAATTCTGAGGACCGGGTTAAATCTATGGGACCCATGGAAGAAAAGAAGTGATTCCGGAGTCTGTGCTCACTTACCTGCTCGTGCACACACACACACTTACTGCACGTGCACACACACACACACACACACACACACCTGCATGTGCACACACACACACACCTGCACATGCACACATATACACACCTGCTGGTGCACACACACACACACACACCTGCATGTGCGCGCACACACACACACACACACACACACACCTGCACATGCATAAACACAACTGCCTGTACACACACACACACACTTACCTACACAGACACACACACTGACCTACATGGACACACACATGCATAAACACAGACTTACTGCACATGCACACACCCTTACCTGCATGTGTATACACACAGAGAAAATAAAGTTTAAAAAAACTGACTTATCTAGTAGTTACTGGTAAAAATGGAAGGGGGGTCATAAACAGCAAAAAGCACTAGTACTGTCTCACACAAGAAACAGAATGTTTTGCAGAAATATTTTAAAATGAAGTTAAACACATAAGTAAGCACTGGTTATGGGAAAATACTTTTCTCTAAAACCCTAAAGTATTCATTTTGGGGACAGGTATCAGTTCCCAGAAGTGGTCACTGCCATTGAGAGCTCTACAGAAAGCAAGTGTGGCCAAGCAGAGTAATTAAATGATACAATCTAAATACCCATTTTTCATTAAAACAAAAGCTCCCGGGGTGATGCTTGCATTTGGGGGGTGAACTAACTCCCTAGAAAGCAGCTTCTCACATAGGAGAGGAATGCAGGCACCTGAGGACCAGCCCAAACTCAACCTCACATTTTTTTCCAACTCAGGCAGCCCATTTAGCTCTTAGCTAAAAAAACACAAAACATGAGCTCAGCTGACTTCCCCCAGGGTTCTTCACTGACCGGAATTGCTATTATCCAAAATAAGAAGTTAGTTCGAGGACACAAGAGCCACCAGGAGTTACAAGAAACATGCAGTTTATTCTGACTGAGCACAAGAACCAAATGGTGAAAGTGAAGTCACTGTTGGGCCTCTATGACAGTGAACAAGCAGGAAATGAAAAAGAGCTTCAATGGTTTTGAAAATATGGACATGCATTGCTCTAGGTAACTCTCAGAATAAAAACCTCGGGTGTGTTGAACTCCATGGGTGCAAGAACAATGGACTTGGTTAAACTTGGCCCTAGAGAAAGGGACACTACAGAAATCTCTAGGAAGCTAATCTCTAAAGAATGTTTGAACCAGCTGAATGTGTGCATTTAGTGTGTATTTACTCTCAAGGAAAGATCAATAATGTAAAACTAGACTTGAAACACCTACATCAGACAGTTCAAGAATTAACCAAACCTATTACAAGTTACTCATGAACTAACAGAAGAAAATGTAACAGAATGGGCAAGTGAACACAATGGTTTTGGAATCTTTTTATTATCACTTAGAAGTACTTAGCTATAAGATCTAAGAGACTTTATTTTGCCAGTTTTTTAGGAGACGGAAACACAGAGGGAAAATACGGTTTGTGTACATGTGGAGTAGTAATACTGTAGCCCAGCATTTGAAAAAGTATGGGTGCCCCTAGTTAGCCAGTAACTAGAGACAAGAAATCATTAAAGGTGCCAGAACTACCCAGGAAAAAACAAGAGCCTGGGCCTGGGAGCCTTCCCATTCACAGCCTGAAACTGCTTGTCTGAACTGGTTTGGCTCTGCTTCTTTACCCCCAGCAAGACCTTTAGGAAAGTTTGAAAATGAAGAACCAAGGTAAACACAGTTTTGCTTAAAACCTCAACATAAAAAAATTTTTCTTTAAATACAGAGAACCGAGTTTAATAAAATACTGCTACTTCAGAACTTCCCCCCAAATTACTTAACATTTGCTGTTTTCCTTAAGCATAGAACAAACCGGTACAAGCTCAGCCCAGAATACTTTTCTGGTACTTCCTAACATGGGAAATTCTGAGGAATCCAGGTGAATTGACACATGTCTGTAACTGCAGCTTCTTGGGAGGCTGAGATAGAAGGACTGCAAGTTTATAGACACTGATGCAACTCGTCTGCCTCCAACGAGCTGGAGGAGGACTTATGAGCCAAAGCTCCCAAGAAAAAAGCCACACCGACATTAAAGACCCTGGAGGGGCCAGCAAGAGAGCTCCCAAGGTAAAAGTCCCTGCTGATGAGTCGGAGTTTGAGCCCAGGGCCCCATGTGGGGAAAGCAGAGAACCAACCCCCACAAACCAAACCATCTTCTGATCTGCACACAAGTACCATGGCATGCAAACAACCACACAATCAATCAGTCAAGCAATCAAGCAATCTGTCAATCAATCAATAAAAGATTTAAAAGAAAAAAAAAAAGCCCTACAGTGCTGTCAAGGACTTCATGATTGTGGGGCATTGGACTGCAGATCCAGAATTACCTTTGGCTGTCCTTAGTCTCCTTAAATACTTATTTAGCTCCCACTTTCTGAATCTGACCTAACACTTCAAATATCAGCTAAAATCTTGGGAAAATGTTAAATTGTCCGGCCAATAGCTTCCCTAAAACCAAACCCTAAGATTGTCCTCTAGCAGGTATTTCCTCATTTTTCTTTAACCCACACAGCCAATTTCCTCATCAATGTATCTATCCAATGCCAAATTTACAACATTGCCCAGCACTCAGGAGGCAGAGGCAGGCGGATCTCTGTGAGTTTGAGACCAGACTGATCTGCAGGAGCTAGTTCCAGGACAGCCTCCAAAGCCACAGAGAAACCCTGTTGTGCACCAGATGTCCCGCGCGATATTCTCGCCGGCAAGAACCACACAGGACATTCGGATCCTTCTGCAGGAAAGCTTTAATGCGTCTTGAGAGGAGAGCATAAGCTTACCAGAGCGGAGACCCCGAGCCAAGAATCCCATCCCCTAATAAAGGCTGGCAGCCGCCGCCTGGGACGTGTCACCCTATGATTGGCTGCAGCTCCTCAGGCCATATGACGCCACGGAATAGGCAGAGATCAAGGAAATGGAAAATTACCCAGCGCCTGCGCAATAATTTACATTCAGTGCCTGCAGGCACCATCATTGTAATGGAGAATGCAGGGACGGCTCCCTACACCCTGTCTTGGAAAAAAAAAAATTACAACAGTCATATTTGGCTCCAAAGCACCATCTCTTACTCCCCTTGAGAAAGAGCTTTTTGCATCAACATAGCTAAGTGGTAGAGTGCTTGCCAGATTCTAGGTTCAATTTCCAATACCACACAAAATGAAACTTTTGAGGAAAACCTTTTAAGCAATTCCACTTAAAACAACTATGAAAACTACTACACCTAGAAAGAGGAAAAATCAAGGTACTCTAAGGTGACAGAGGGAACATGCTGCCTTTAGTTCTCTTCCACAAAGGGAAGAGTCACTGTGTTTTTCATTCCTAGGGAAGTGATAAGAGCATGTTGACAGTGTGGAACACAGATGTAGCATGTCCATCAGGCAAGGTATGGCTGACACTCAGTTCTACTGCTTCAGAATTGTAAGACACAGAACAAACCACTCCTATGGGCTTGAATTTCCATCCATAAAATGTAAGTCACACCATCTCTGTAGTTCCCAAGAGACTTGTTAAAAAGATTAAATGAGTCTTTACAAGCTGTCAAGTGTCTCCCAAAGGTAAGATATCACACAAAACTCAAAGTTCCCACTCTGTCCTCAAAAAACCACACCAAAACACTTAAGAGTTGCCATAAGAGTAACTTTCACCTAGACTCAGATTCCAACACAGAAACAAATATTAACCCTGACACCTCTTGAGCACACAGGAAATGTCCTCGTGCATAAACCAAGCCATGCCTGCTAAGAGAATTAAATAAAAGTGTGTTTACCTAATGTAGTCTTGTCAGCACACAGTAAGCTAACCACCCCCCCACCCAGAAAAAGAGGAAATGACAGTGCCTTTAGATGACAGGCTATACTAAGTTAGGTAGCGCCTTTAGACAGGCTACAGTAAGTTAGTGCCTTTAGACAGGCTACAGTAAGTTAGTTAGTGCCTTTAGACAGGCTATAGTAAGTTAGTTAGTACCTTTAGACAGGCTACAGTAAGTTAGTTAGCACCTTTAGACAGGCTACAGTAAGTTAGTGCCTTTAGACAGGCTACAGTAAGTTAGTTAGCACCTTTAGACAGGCTACAGTAAGTTAGTTAGCACCTTTAGACAGGCTACAGTAAGTTAGTTAGCACCTTTAGACAGGCTACAGTAAGTTAGTGCCTTTAGACAGGCTACAGTAAGTTAGTTAGCACCTTTAGACAGGCTACATAAGTTAGTTAGCGCCTTTAGACAGGCTACAGTAAGTTAGTTAGTGCCTTTAGACAGGCTACAGTAAGTTAGTTAGCACCTTTAGACAGGCTACAGTAAGTTAGTGCCTTTAGACAGGCTACAGTAAGTTAGTTAGCACCTTTAGACAGGCTACAGTAAGTTAGTTAGCACCTTTAGACAGGCTACAGTAAGTTAGTTAGCACCTTTAGACAGGCTACAGTAAGTTAGTTAGTGCCTTTAGACAGGCTACAGTAAGTTAGTGCCTTCAGACAGAATACAGTAAATTAGCTATTGAGTAAAACCAGTTAATCCACCGGCAATCATCATAAAGAACAATTTTCACATTAGTAAATCATGTAACATACCTGCAGCAGCACTCAGGTGGACAGCTCACAAAACTAAAACAACCCTGTAAACAAGCTAATTCAAAAAAGACATCTTGCCAAGATAAGAAACACAAGCTGATGCTTCACGTCTGCAAGTCTTGGTGAAGGAAAGTCCTCACCTCCAAATTTAACCCTGGAACTCAGAAGCACCAGCTGAGTACTGACTTCAGCATTTCCACAAACCACCATGACCTTCTGAGGGATGTGCCTCTCTAAATGGAGGCCAGACTCTGTCAACACACAACCTGACCGTTCCCTAAGTACCCATCCTAAACAGAACAGCTCTCACTTGACGATAGTCAAACTCTTAAGATTCTCTCGGCTCTACCTCCACACTAAACTAGAACACAAGGAAATTATATACTCCAACTCAAAAGCTTCATCTGCCCTTTTAGACACCTATCATACCATTCCTCCCAGGCCACCTGTAGACACCCAAGGTGCCACACAGACCCTGCTCACCAACCATGCCCTGGCTGCTCTGACACTGAGCTCACACCTGCTCCCTCATCATGGCTACTGTTTCTTTCTTTTGTTAATACATATTTATTTGATTTTATGTGTATGTGTTTGCCTGAATGTATATGTGGGTACCATGTGGGTGAAGGAGCCTTCAGATTTCATGAGAGGTGTCAGATTCCCTGAAACTAGAGATACAAATGGTTGTAAGTCACCGTGTGGGTTCTGAGATCAAGCCTCATCCTCTGCAAGAGCAATAAATGCTCTACTGAGTTGTCTCGCCAGCCCCACAACTATTACGAATCCCCAAAGTTCCTGCCCTCCAAGCCTGCAGCCAAATTACTAACCCAGTATTCAAAAAGTCAATCCCCTTACCTCAAGGTAGGGCCATTTCAGTGACACAATCTTCGGAGCCATGTGACAATTGATGTATATTGAGCATGTGAGATGGCCCGGGTGGCAATTAGTCTGAACACAGAGATAGTCCCAAAATAAATTACAGACTTGGTCTTAAAGACAATTACTGGATAAAAATCATTTTATCCGGAGGCCATTCTTTTGACTAAGCTTTTGCTCCAGGCCCCAGATGAGCGGGTCTAAAATTCAAAGTCACACAGTAAAGGCTCAAGCTAAAACTGTTTTATCTTTCTGAAGTCATGATTTGATAGGTAAGCATCCACATTTGTGAAGGACAGTTCTAACTGCCATAATAATGAAGCTCTCTGGACTTAATTCTTACAAAGGCAACCCAGGGGCTCTGGGGCTATCAGGTTAGCTATTTTTTCCACCGTTCTGGCTCTCTTCCTTGGAAGAAACTTTGAAAGGACCAATCATGTGCTTTCTTCAGCCCTTTTCTGTCTCTACATCTGTGGTTCTCAACCTTCCTAATGCTGCAACATTTTACACAATCCCTCATGTCGTGGTGACCTCCAACCACAAAATTATGTTCATTGCTACTTCACCACTGCAATGTGGCTGCTGACATAAATCGTAATGCAAGTATTTTTGGAGATTTTTAATTTGGTAAAGGGGTCACAACCCACAGGTTGAGAACCCCTGCTCTAAACTCACCTTTCTCTCAACAGAACATGCTCTTTGCAAAATTCAGACTGATTACTCAAAACCATCCACTCGGACTCCAGTTTGTCTGTTTGGTGCTGGTGATCAAGCCCAGGACACCACACCTGCTAGCAAGCACTCCACCATCACCACCAGATATTCCAGTTCTCTTATTTTTTTGAGATTTCAATTAAGTTGCCCAGGTTGGGCTGAAATGTGATCCTCCTGCGTCAGTTTCCTGAGTGGCTGAGATTACAAGCCTGCACTCTCAAAAGCCCAGCAGGACCCTCACTATTAAATTGTGTATAAAGTTTGAGATGACTGCGCCCTGCCTCCATCCCAACTCTCATGCACTTTACTCCAAACAAAGTAGGAAACCCACCCTTTGATTATGCCAAATGCAATCCGATCTCCCCAGCTTTTGCCCTGGCATGCAGGTAATCTAAAATGCTGATAACCTGGATCAACCCAGGCTGTGTTGTCTCCAAGTCCAAATACCATGTGTGCAAAATGCTTTCCCTTTCTCCTTAGGCAACATCTACCCAGAATCAATGTTATCACTGCTTTCTATTCAGACCACAGACCCAAAGCCATTGTTTTTCCTTTCTCTTGGTCAAAAATGTCACCAACTTCCCTTTTTAGTTAGAATAGTGCTATTGTCATGTTTTTCCCTGTTTTGAACTTAAGAACTAAACAGTAGCCAAAAATAAAAGTTTAAAGGTACAAATGGCCAGCCTACATGGCATGATGACACACACAGTTAATCCCAGTACTCAGGAGGGCAAAGGCAGTTGGATGTCTGAGTTCGAGGTCAGCCTGTTCTATGGACTGAATCCTAGTACAACCAAGGCTATGAGAACTGGAACTCACTGAAATCTGGCAGCCTTTGTCTCCCAAATACTGGGATTAGAGGTGTGGGCCACCATCACCTATTAATCTTTTTTTTTCTCCATATCTGACAATTAGAAGTGAACCATGCAGGGGCTGGAGAGATGGCTCAGAGGTTAAGAACACTGATTGCTCTTCCAGAGGTCCTGAGTTCAATTCCCAGCAACCACATGGTGGCTCACAACCATCCATTATAAGACCTGGTGCCCTGTACTGGTGTGCAGATATACATGGAAGCAGAATGTTGTATACATAATAAATAAATAAAATCTTAAAAAAAAAAAGAAGTGAACCATGAATTTCAAAAGTACAGGTTAAGTTTTCAAACTGTGGATGTATCATATAAGGAAACTATCATTCAGATGACAAGTTATTATTGGGAAAACAAAGCTTTGGACTAACACTGTCCAAGGTTCAGACTTTTACCCCAGTCAACTCTGTCCTTAAATTACTTAACTGCTCAAGCTTTGTTTCCTCTTACATAAAGCTGGGATTTTTGACCCAGCTGCTATATGGATAAAACAATACATGTAGGGCTGAGTATGTGGCACAATTGTAGTGCTTGCCCAGCATGCACAAGCCACTGGGCTAGTTACCCAATACTGCATAAAACAAGATGGGGTAGGACACACCAGTCATCCCGGCTGTTAAGGACTCAGGCATTACAGTGGCCCGCCCCTGTCACCTGGCAGAATGCACTCAGGCAGTACACTGGTCAACCCAGGGTTCCATGAGTACTATTCTGCACGAAGGTGGCAAAGGACCCTTTTAAAGAAAGACCCCCACCCACTTACACTCTCTTTCTGCTCTTTCCTCTGTCTTTTCCCACTCTCTCTTTTCCCTGGGGCAGACAGCACTCTTCCTGTCTCCCTCTTCTCTTCTGTCCTCTGTGTCTGTGTCTCTCTACCTCTTTTATCTCTCCTCCCCTCACCCCTACTAATAAAACTTCTCACTTAAGGTCTGTCTGACTGTTTGTCCCCTCCACCTTAGCACCCTCAACTGCCATTGAATCAGCCATGGTCCCCCACGCAAGGTCCCCCTTTGAGCTTTATCCTAACACCAGCACCCCAGAGGTGGAGGCCAGGGGATAAGAAGTTCAAGGGCAAATTTAACTACAAAGAGTGTTGGAGGTCAACTTAGACTTCAAGAGACTTGTCTCGGAGGGGGAGGGGAAGTGAAAAGCATTTAAAGCATATAAAAGCTCAATAAACTGTTACAATTACCATAAAACTAACACCTCTAGTCACTGAATGTACAAAAAAAAAGTGTTTTAAAAGTTGATTTACAAAGAAAAGACTAAATATGAACTCAGTATGAGACAGGATGGAATACAGCACAAATTATGGGGACATAGGAACAAGGAACTCTTAACTTAGAAATCTGGTTGGAACCTCTTGCCAGCTGAGAATCAACAGTTCCAGCACAATTAATCACATTTCTGTGAAGGTTTCCCACGAAGACATAATACTCCTTTTATAGGGAGAATGCTAACAAAGTAGGGAAAGTTATAGGCCCTGGGGGGACCTAATACTGTTGTTTTTCTAAAGGGACAGACATCTTGTTGGACTGGAAAGCTCAGAGGTTACATGCACACTAGATGCTCTTCTGGAGGACCAGGGCTCAATTCCCAAGCATCCACATGGCATTTCACAGCCATCTGTAACTCTAGTTCCAGAGGATCTAATACCCTCTCTGACCTCCGTAGTCATAAGGCACCTACATACAAGCTAAAAAATGGAAACTTTGTCAGACTGCCTTCTAAATGGTTACGCCTATATCCCCAGACCAGAGCCACTCAAACTCAGAGAGGCTGAGAGTTCATAAACTAATCAGAGTGGTAAGAACAAGTGACTGTTGGGTGCTTAGTCAGAAATGGGTGGGACATCTCTAACACCCCTTCGAAGGCTCAGAGAGCATAGCTAAAGGCAGAGCAAAAAGAATATAAGAGCTGGACAACCAAGAACAATGCTATGAAACCCTGTCTTCTAAACATGGCGTCACCACTACAAATCATGAATCAGTAGCAACTACGATTGCAGGCACAAGATCCAGCTGTCAATGTCCCCTAAAAGAAACATTAAAGGCCTCACTCCCGCACATCCCTTACCCCACCCCTGTGAAGAGCTATTAGCAGGTAAAGGTTACTGGGGGAGTGTGATGGCTATTCTTGATTGTCAACTTGATTACATCTGGAATTAATTAAAACTCAGGTAGATGGGTACTTTTAATCTGGGTCACACCTTCTGCCAACAGCCTATATAAAGGACACAGAAAAGGAAGCTCTCTCTCTTTCCCTGCTTGCTCTCAATCTCTCAGGCAAGTTCATTCCTTCACTGGCATTACAGCCTGCTTCCTGAACAAGTAACAATTGGATTTTTGGACCTTCTTGATAGTCCATTACTGGACTAGCTGGACCACAGTCTGTAAGACACTCTAATAGACAGACAGACAGACAGACAGACAGGATAGATAGATAGATAGATACATAGATAGATAGATAGATAGATAGATAGATAGATAGATAGATAGATGGATGGATGACAGATTCTATTATCTTATTCTATTATCTATTATTATTAAGGTAAATATCTTAACCTGCAACCTCTCGATACAACACTTAATTGCAACTTTCCTTCTGAAAGCTCACACATGTATTCTTGTAAAGGCTTGGGCTTCACAAGATTGGGCTCCAGATTCAGTAGGAAATCCTGTCTCAAAAAGTTAAAAAAAAAAAAAGGGGGGGTGGGTAGTGACAGAGGAAGACACCTAACACTGACCTCTCGTCTCCACAAGCATGAACACACATATACACATGCATACACAATGAGAAGTTCTATGTTACAGTTAGGACCTGGCACCAAGTATTGAAAGCCCTGTCCTCCCATCTTGCAACACTAAAGGATTAACAGTACCCTGATAAACCCAAGCATAATATGATCAACAAGTCCACATGGCCCGATTCCTCTCCAGCTCCATCTAGGCTCTGCTGCAGAGCCTCCGTGAGATTTTCTCAAATCCTCAGTTGCTCCCTCTGGACATGGGCCCATGACACATACTGTTCTCTCATGACAGGTTGCTTTTCTTTTCCTAGAAAAAAAGGTTACAGCCGGGCATTGGTGACACACACCTTTGATCCCAGCACTTGGGAGGCAGAGGCAGGCAGGTCTCTGTGAGTTCGAGGCCAGCCTGGTCTACAAAGGGGGTTCCAGGACAGCCTCCAAAGCTACAAAGAAACGCTCAAAAAAACAGCAACAAAAGAAAGGTTACCTCATCCTTCAAACTTCTATTACTTTTATATTATGTATGAGCGCTTTGTCTGCATGAGTGTCTGTGCATTTTATATGTATGTCTAGTGCCTTCAAAGGCCAGAACTCCAAATGGTTGTGAGCTGCCATGTGCACTTGAAGAATTGAACCCAGGTTCTCTGGAAATGTTTTTAAGGGCTGAGCCATCTCTCAAGCCCCAATTGTATTACTTTTTTTAGTTATTTTATGATGGGTGTGTATATGATGGAGATCACAGCACAAAGTTACGTCCTTCTACTTTCATGTGGATTCCAAGTATGAGCCCAGATCATCGAGATTTTGGAGCAAGCTCACTTACCCACTAAACCACCTAACTGACCCTTGTTAAAATCTTTATTTCCAAATGTAAATGTTGTTTAAGTAACACAAGGTACTTAATAGTATTGACTGCTCCTTGGAATCTAGATCAATGATGCAGTTCTACCTAAATGGACCAGGCACAGAGTTTGATTCATACGGAGCCACAATTTCCAAGTTCCAAGCCTGCTCTTACTAGCCGTACGACTTTCAGCAAGTCATTTAACTCTTCAGGCCTCGAGTCCATCTTCTGTAAGGGGTGTTATATGCCTAATATGAAGGCAGAACGAACTAATTCAGAATGGCTGCCTTGCAGTGTAGAGGTCAAATATTCTTGACTTGGTCAACTCATTCTATTTTATTTTTATCTCAGCACCAAAACTTCTCAACAGCATTTTTAAACTCATTTTCTCATCAGTAGAGGAGAGCTGTACTCATCCCCTACACAGGAGGCATTCAATAAAGATTGTTTTTGTTTATTGTTATTTATTGTATGCATTTGAGTTTTGCCTGTATGTATGTATGTCTGTGTGAGGGTGTCAAGTCCCCTGGAACTGGAGTTACAGACAGTTGTGAGCTGCCATGTAGGTGCTAGGGGAATTGAACTCAGGACCTCTGGAAGAGCAGTCAGTGCTCTTAACCACTGAGACATCTCTCCAGCCCCCAATAAAGATTGTTTTACAAAGCTATCTCAAAAAGCATATATCCATCATACAACATCCAAACTTGGTGTGGTGGTGCGTACCTATAATGCCAGCACTTGGAAAGTGAGAGCCGGAGACTAAAATCTCCCTCCACTACAATGCAAATTTGAGGCCAACCTAGGCTAAATGAGACCCTGTCTCAAGAAAACAAACACCACCAAAGAATAAATATACCAAGTATGGCTCCAAAGTCCATACCTCTCCACTGCAAATACGTCAGAGCCTTTGCAAAAGCCAACACAGACCAAATAATTACAGGGTGATAAAAATTCAAAAACCAAAGCTGTGTGGACTCAGAGCAGCCAGAGCCAGCATTCTGAGGCTGGCATCAGAGGCAATCTTCCAGCTCACGCTGCTTAGGCAGCCTGTTTCCATTTCCTTAAAAAGAATAAGATGAGCTGAGCACGGTACACATAGCACTCGGGAGGCAGAGGTGGATCTCTGTGAGTTCGAGGCCAGTCTGGTCTACACGGAGCATTCCAGAACATCCAGAGCTATACAGAGAGACTTCTATCTAAAACAATAAAACAAAAACAACAAAGATGAGGCAGATCATCTCTGAAGTTTCCAACTCAAATTCCAATGGCCATAAACCAAACGTTGTAGAGATTTTTTTTAACACCCCCCACCCCCACCCCCCCCACGCCCCCCCCACCCCCCGCCTCGCGCGCGCGCCCTGCCTCCCAGAAGACAGAGTAGCTTAGCAGGCACTCAAACGGCTTTCAAAGAGTTTTCAGGGGATCTTCATTGTAGGAAATTTGCTCAATTTCCTTAGTAAATCTACTTTTAAAAGCTGGTAAGTCAATGCCATCGAGTGACAATATACTCCATGAGGAAGGAGAAAGGAGGCTCACACAAACTCCAGTCTGTGGGTCAAAATGTCACCATGACACCCAGTGCTTCTAGCCAAGCTAAGCACTGCCTAGAAAGAAAAATAAATCCAGAGGGTGCATTTCTCACGCAGGGTACAGTGGTGACAGCTTAAACAGACTTTCGACTGTTTACAGTCCTGATGTGGCACAGTCTTTTCAAACAGTACGACCTCGCAGCCTTAACTATTCAATAGCAGCAGTCCACAGCGTCCCTTCAAAGTGGCTGCAAAGATTGCAAACAAGCACGTGAAATGTAGAACTCTTTCAAGCTGCCTATAAAGCTACGGGAGAAGCCAGCTCCGCCAGACACTGGGACTCCAGCACCCTCGGAGCGGTTTTTCTCAGTCGGGAGGCCATCCTCGCCCGGAGCAGCTCAGGAAGAGCTCGGCCCAATTGTGCCAGTGCCCTCGGGCGCGAGCATTCTCCCAGGAATGCTCATGCCAGGACGGAGTGTGAGCACAGCCGGCTCCAGTATCCGGCCTGGGGCAGCCGGGATGCGCGGCGGATGTCGCCTGGGAACCCGGGACAGCCAGGCAGGCCCACGCAAGCCCCGCACTGCTCACCTTCAGCGTCCACAGCAGTTGCTGCGGGGGCCGCCGCCAATGCCTCCTGGCCGCCGCCTGCGCCACCGTCCCGACCCACAGCCCCGCCATTGTGGACCCAGCAGACCGGCTCGCCGCTGACCTCTCACCCCTATCAAGGGGCGGAGAAGGGGAGCGTCCGGGATACGGCCAATCAGAAGCCTCGGGTCCTAAGCTCCGCCCCCGGATGAAGGGTTGAGGAGGGACCCGTCCCGCGGCGGAGCAGCTCCAGACCCGCCAGGGGACGGTAGACCAGCGCGCTAGGACCCGGAGGGAGCCGGTCCCGGAGCCCCAACGGTCTTGTCCTCCACCCCCACACCCACCCGGGTGCTGAAAAAGCTGGTTTAGGGCCCACATACGACAGCCACAGATCCACCGCCAGCCAATCGGGTGCATCCATGCCCCTTTTAATTTCCTGCTGGCTATTTTGAAACTAATGTCACCTGGAAACACCTCTGTATCTGGACCCACGCTCAATTACTATGCCTGTCCTACGGAATCAATTTGAAAGAGTCATGAGGCCAAGCTGCAGCAAGCACGGAGAGCCGGAAAGACAAACGCAACAGGTTTGCGGATAGCAGAGAAGCACCAACTTCTCCAGAGGAGTAGGATCATAAACAGCAAAGAATTACCTGTTTCAAGGGCGCCAGAGGCTGAACCCTTTTTCCTAGTTAGGAACCCCGGTTTCCCTTGTCCTTGCCTCCTCTCTCGCTGCAACCCTCATCACCACGTTTGCTCACTGGGTTAGTTTTCTTTAGGTCCTGTTTTCATTACAGAGATTCCTTCAGTGAGAGGGGCCTGTAGAAGGAACTACTTGTCATTGTTGTCCATCCATTTTGTAAGAAAGCTCCATGGGCACCCACCGGAAGCCACAGGTGCCAGCTTACAACATGATGTGTCCGTAGTGTGGCCTATGAAATGTAAGGACCGTGACGTTCAAAAGGAAGAGTACGGTGTGGTGGCTCTCTTCCCTAATCCCAGCATTCAGAAGCCTGAGGCAGAAGGATGGAGATGATGATGATGATGTTAGATGCGGTGATACAGGCCTGAAAACCCAATATTTAGGAACCTGAAGCAGTAGGATCAGGAGTTTAAGACCAGCCTAAGATACGTGTCTAAAACAAATACCTGTCTAAAAACAAATCCAAAGGGGGTGGAGAGTATGTTCTCTATGCCCTGTTTTTTCTTTTCTAAATGAAGACATGGTGGATCCTGAAGTGTAGGGAGAGACCCTGGATACCTGTGCCTCTGACCATGCCCGTTTGGGCGTGGCCACAGGTACATAGAGGGGTAGGATAAAGATCAAGGAGGAGAGGCGCTGGCCCTCTCCAGGCCTGGACTCGGTTCCTCGTGTGAGTATTCCTTCTTAATAAATATACCAGTTAATAACCTATCCAGCGTTCGATCCTGTTCCTCTTCACTGGAGCAGCCATCTGGAACCAGAAGCTAACCACATCATGAACCTGGAATATAATATGAAAAGCCCAGGTCGCTGACACTGTAGAGCCCTCACTGCAACCTCCTACTGCACTGTTACATGAGAATAGCTAACGTTTTTCTTATTTAAATCTCTGACATTCCGTCTGTTAGGGCAGCTTATCTCATTAACTTTTCCTACGGATATGCAAACAACCGCCACAAATATAAATAAATATCCACCCTAGTTATGGTACAAATGGCAGGCCAAATAAATTACTCTACCTATCTGGCTTGTTGAACCACTGAATTTAACTGGGATTTCTTAGAGCATTGATAACTTAAAGGTTGCTACCCCACCAAAGAAAAATGCCCCCACCCAGCAACCATTAGCATTATATATCCTCAGGGAGAGACAGAGCCTTCTGAGCCCCCCCTACCTACCCTTCACAGGGGAACATAATAATTTTTTTAATTAATGGAACATTAATCTGGTGAGGGTCTCATCTGTGTCATCACAGATGTTCTGGTTTCAAAATTACATCTGCCATGTTATGGTCAGAAAACAGTATCCCACAACACAGCTAAGACTGTATTCTAACCAGGAAGGCACCACACCACCACGATGAAGCCTGAAGTGCATGACACCTTAAGAGAGAGAACCCCAACCATGTGAACAAGGAAGCTAATGGCCCTTTAAGGCCACTGCACGCTTTTGGTAAAACCATCACTTTCAATATCATAGGCAGTGTTGATGACACTGTCATTGATGGAATGCACAATCCTAAGACAATGCGTCCAAGGCAAAGTTGGCCATTCCAGAAATTGGACATTCCTACCGAGTAGGATTTGTGTCTTGCGGTTTTGGGTGCTTATTATTCCCAAATCATTCTTCCTGTTAGCAATGTCTGAAAATGATTCTATTTCATCTAATGTTCTCTTTTTAGGATTTATTACATTTTATGTGTATGAATGTTTTGCCTACAGGTACACTTGTGTGTCAAGTGTCCATGGAAGTCAGGAGAAGGACTGGAGTTACAAAAGGTTGCCCGCTACTGTCTGGGTGCAGAAAACTGAACTTAGATCTTCTGCAAGAACAATCAGTGCTCTTAACCACTGAGCTGGAGGTGATATAACCATGAGAGGCAGCTTTCTCACAGGCCTTTCCATGGCCTGCTTTCTGACACTCCCCAGTTAGCAGACAAGCATTAGTAGCTTCTCTTGCTCACCTCTGCCAATACTTGAGGCAAAACCATTTGTCTTCTTTATCTAATTCTTGTAGAGCAATCTTTGGCAGAGTTTTAGAAATTGCTGGACCTTTGTTCTGAAACACTAAACTCCTACACTAGAATCACACCACATTCTACCAGTTAAAGTGGGATCTTCTAGATGCCAGCAGTTACTGGGGTTTTTGCCTTAGCCCTTCCCACCCACAACCCTCACCAAATAAGTCAAATACAAGCCAAAGCATCCTTACAAAGAATTCCATAATGCAGGTAAGTAACCTTTTCCTACAAAGGGACACAATAAAATATTCAAGGCTTTAAGACCCACATACATCTCTCTCTATGCTCAAGTATCTTTATTTGTGTGACAGTCCTTTTAAAGTGTTTTTGTTTGCTTGTTCTGTTTTTGAGGACCGGAAAAAGTCAGGTATAATGATACCCACAACATGGAAGGAGAGAGCCAACTCCCACAAATTGTTATCTGACCTGCACATGGATGGCATGGGATATGTGTAAACACACACACTAATTTTTCTATCTGAAGAGTAAAAGTAGTGCACTGAATAAAAGATGATACTATCTAGATGTATTTATATTTTTTGCATTTGTTTTGCCTTATAGTTTTTTTATTTTATTTATTATGTATACAATTATCTGCATGCATGCTTGCCACCAGAAGAGGGCACCAGATCTCATTACAGATGGTTGTGAGCCACCATGTGGTTGCTGGGAATTGAACTCAGGACCTCTGGAAAAACAGTCAGTGCTCTTTACCTCTGAGCCACTTCTCCAACCCTTGTATTTATATTTATATTTTGTGTGTGAGTGTTTTGCCTGCATGAATTTATGTGCACCACATTTGTCTGATGTCTGTGGAAGTCAAAAGGCATCAAATACTTAGAAGTTGAGTTACACACAATTGTGAGCCACCATGTAGGTACTGGGGATTGAACCTGGGCCCTCTGAAAAAAAGCAGCCAGTGCTCTTAACTGTTGTTGAGCCATCTCTCTATCCCTGATAAAAAATCCAATTGTGCACAACTCCATGCAAACCCCCTTTTAATCAGCCCATGAAATAACCTGTCACACTGTCAACTCTGGCCCAGAATAACAGTTCTGGGAGATTCTTGAAGCTTCCAGTGATCATGCTTTATATACAAGACCTTTTCATCCTGGCCACAACTTACAAAATAAGATATGAGCCCAACTATAATGTCAATTTGGAAAATTCTCAGAGATGGGGTCCCCAACTCCATCCTCAAATCTCTGTCCACAATTATTTTCATGGAAGCAAAGGGAAAATACTGAATGACCACTGTCCTTCAGGCTGATGTATCTAACTCTAATCCACACCAGGAAAACAGCAACATTGTAAATACTGTTGTTAGGAAGCTTCTTGTGTGTTCTTACTAATAAGAGTAGACTGAGGATAAACCTAACTCTTTTGTGTCCCAAAAGATCAAATAGCCACAATGTGTAAGTTCTATTTCAGATGAAGGAAATAGATAAGATACTATGTAGTGTATACTCCCACCAGTGGTCTGAATGTGTCTTTCAAGCTTTGGACTCTTAAGGTAACAATTAGCTTTAGGCTTTACACCAGATGAGACAGTTGATGAACATCTGTGAACATCTAGGTAGCAGCAGAGAAGGGACAACAAATCTTGGCGGTGTGAGTCCAGAGCCTGTGTAATCCTCTATGCTAAAAACCCCTCTACACCCATGGCTCCAACTGTAGTAGCTTTTAATTTAAAAAAAAAAAAAGGTTTTTTTTTATTTATTTTATGTGTTTGAGTGTGGTGAAACTCTTTGGTTCATTCTGGTTAGCCAATCACTGACTCCACCCTCTGGTTCGAGGTTGAACTTTATTGGCAGTCTCTGAGTGTCTGTGTGAACAAATCTCCTGCAACAGGAGACCCTTGGATTCATAGTGAGTTCTAATCAATCACTAGAAAACAAATTGAGACTCTTGTCAGAATAAAAGAAAATTTACACTAGATAGAAGCAACTGGAGTCTGTAATGATTAATTCTATGGATTAACTTCACTGGAATAAGAGGTGGAAAGTTGGCTAGCAAACTATTCCTGGGTGTGTCTTCAGGGGTGTCTGCAGAAGTTAGCTTGAGTCAGAAGCGTAAGAAAAGAGAGCCTTCCTCAGAGCAGGCTCCACCATCCAATCCCTGACAACCAGAACAGAATTCAAGATGGACAAGGAGGGCAGATTCCCTGACTGCTTAGCTTGGAGCTCTATTTTGGACATCAGTGTTAATGGTTCTCTGGCTTTGAGACTGATCCTAACACCGCCCTTCAGGCTTTTGTACTTGGCTTGCTGCTTAACTTGCAGAGGGCAGAAAGTAGGACATCTGTCTTCTATCACTCTAAGGATCACTTCTCATAACAAATCTCTCTTACGTATGTGTGAATCTCTCTCATTGCTATGTGTCCATAGAACTCTCATACAGAACCTGAAAGATGCCAGAGAGTGACTGTCTTAGTTACTATCCTAGTGCTGTGAAAAGACACCCTGACCATGACAAGCTTTAAAAGATAGGTACTAAGTGGGGACCCCCTTACAGTTTCAGAGGGTTAGTCCATGTTCCTCATGGCAGGAAGTATGGTAGCAGGCATGCAGGCATGGCACTGGGGCAGTAGCTGAAATTTTACATCCTGATTCGAAGGCAACAGATAGAGCAAAATCAGGCCTGGCATGGGCTTTTGAAACCTCAAAGCCCACCCCTCCAGTAACACACTTCCTCCAACAATGCATAATCTTTCCTGAATAGTACACCTACTGGGAACGAAACATCCAAATATATGAGCCTATGGGGGCCATTCTTATTCGAACCATCAAAGTCATCCACACAGACCTAAATCTCTATGTAAACTACATTTCATTTCAAGTTGCTGCTAAATACTGTGTTATGATAACTCTTTCCACTTGAGTTCTACCCAACACGTGGATGGCCAAAACAATACACAGAGACTTATATTAGGTACAAATGCTGCTTGGCCAATGACTAGGATTTCTCATCTGCTATCTCAGTCTTAATTATCATAAATCTATATATTTTATAAGACTTAGCTTATTGGACACCTTCTGTTGTCGTCCTCATCCCTGGGAACACATGGTGGCTCCGAGCAGACAGCAGGAGGAAGAGCAAAGGGGGAAAGGGCCCACTTCCTGCATGTCCTTGCTTAAATATGAGTCTTCCTGCTATGTCACTTCCTGCCTGGATCACCACTTCTTTACTACATTTCCCAGAATCCTCCTTGACTCCTAGTCTCGTCTAACTTGCTGCCTCATTGTCCAAACAGTACTTTATTCAACAATCAATAAGATGAACATACACAGAAGTACATTCCCCATCCCTTACCCACACTAGCAATTACTCAAGAGATGGTTTACTGACCTCATTTTTAGGTGAGAAAACTTGTTGGGTAGCAAAGGAACTGTCCTGAAGTTCCAAAGCTGGGGCAGAATGCAAATCAACCCACCTGACTCCACATGTCATGATTTTTACATCCTCTTCTGCATCTAGAAAAATAGTTCTCTGGGGGTGAAAGAGAAACACACTTGCCCCGGGGTGAAGTCAGCCAGAGAAAAGACCAGCCAGAAAGTCAGCACTAAATAATGACATGTCAAGTGTAAGGTGACCAAGCACCTCTGTTTCAGCAACTAAAGTCCACCACCTCTGGCCAATTAACAAATCATACACATAAAGTAATAAGTTAAAAATTAATAAATAAGGTCCACCAGGTGATGGTGGTGGCGTAGGCCTCTAACCCCAGGACTCAGGAGATAGAGGCAGGAGGATCTCTCAGCTCCAGGCCAGCCAGAGCTATACAGAGAATCCTTGTTTTGAGTAAATAAAGAAATAAGTTCCAAGATGTCAGCCAAAGGCCAACTCAGCAAATAAATCCTTTACGTTTAATGTGCTCTGTTCTGAAACGCAACAACCCATGTTCTTCCCATGTTGTTGATTCCACCTCCTAAATAAGACCACGGAGGTGACCCATTGCTAAGCATGATAACTGGGACAGTGATTGACTAGAAATTATCTTGTCTCTAGTTTCAGTGCCCTTGCCAGTTAGGGTCAATCTCAGTCATTTTATGATTCAGGTTTAACTCTGGAGTCACTACAAGTCCTGACTGTCCACAGGCACATTCACAGCCACAATAATCGTTGGATGTGAGTCTTCTCCATTTTTTTTAATGCACAGCTTTAAAACATGTTTACATTTATTTATTGTGTGTGTGTGTGTGTGTGTGTGTGAGAGAGAGAGAGAGAGAGAGAGAGAGAGAGAGAGAGAGAGAGCATGCATACATGTGCATGTACATGCATGTGCCACAGAGTACATGTGAAGGTCAGAAGACCTCTTCTGGGAATCACTTATCTTTTTTCACTCTGTAGGTTTCGGGATCAAAATCCCTTCATCAGGCTTGGTAGCAATCACATTTACCCACTAAAGCATCTAGCCAGCCAAATTATAGGCATTTTCATGAAGTGTATGTTACACTATTTCCATTTGGATAGTGTTGACTAACGTGTTATACAAGCTTTTATTACCACAGCATATATCTGAGTTACCATCTTAATCTACCTTCCAGCCAAGGACATCTTGGACACATATCTACCTTGCCTACAAAGAACATATTCCAGGAAAACTATAAAGGCTGACAGAGAACCAAAGTTGCAACATCTTCCTCCTCCACCTCCACCCAGGGCTACGGACTGAGCCCAGGACCTTGTACATACTAGGCAAGCATTTGCCACTTAGAGTCATCCCTGTCCCCTGGGGCTGCTTTGATGTTCCAAATGGACCATCTAAATCATACCAGAAGTGGGATGTGAAAGTAACAGTTCCATACATGTGTGTGTATACAATATATAAATATGTAATATAAATTTAATATATATAAAATATATAAATTTAATATATATAAAACTATGGATCTGCTATCTAGCTTCTGAGAAGCCACAACTCTAGGAGTAGCTCCAGTTTCCTATCTATGGAGTCCTGTTCTCTCTCTCTCTCTCTCTCTCTCTCTCTCTTTCTCTCTGAAGTTTTGGACCCCTCTGGAGTTTTTATTAAGGACCTTTGTGAGGATCAATAAGTCCTGGGCCAGCCAGACCAAGCTCAATTCTCAAATAACACGGAAAGGCATGAGCCTGTAGTTCCAGCACTGTACAGGCTGAAGCTGGAAAATCACCTGAACCCGGGAGCTCCAGGCAAGACTGTGAATCATAGCAAGAACCCATCAGAGGAAAGGAAAGGGAGAGAGGGAGGGAATTCTTTCAGAAATCCTGTCATTTCCTGGGCCTTAACTGTAGTCTTTTAATGATAAAAACTCAACTCCACAGCTCATCCTTACGACCTCAGCTGACACAGCTCTAGTTAAGCATTGCCTTAGACTAAGTTGTTATGGATTGACTTGGGAGATAATGTGTGTCAGAACACAGTCCAAGAATAGAGTCATTAGAAGGGAATTTTAAATGCTTGTGAGAAAACTTCAAGAAAACAAGAGTATAAATTGTCTGATGCTCTGAATAAAGTTGGTCATTGCATGAGACTTTAGTCCACCTCACTCTTAGGTTCCATTGTCCCAAGTTCAAACCACCAACTAGAGCTGTAAATACTTTAGGGTTTTTTTTAATTATGATAAAATGTAACATTGTAGTTACTTGTAACTATATAGGTCATAGACAGTACAACCACACTACCAGGCCACCATCACCATCTATCTCCAGCAGGTTTTCACCTGGCAAAAGAAAAACTCTATCATTAAATACTTACTCTTCACTTTCCCCTGCTCCCAGAATCTGGCAACTATGGTGTTACTTTCTATCTCTCTAACTGTGCCTACTCTCTGCACCCAATGGGACTGGGATGTTTTACCCACAGATGTTTAGCTTTGCTATTCACAATTTAAAGCCTAGAGGATTCATCTTCTGAAAGGAACATGAGGAAAGTCTTCAGTGGAACTCAGTGGGAAGGTGATTAATCTCAGAGAGCTGATCTTCCATTGATACTTCTTCCTTAAAGATGAAAAAGTCAGTCTATAATCAGAAAATGTTCTACCATAAGCCTCTACTACAGAATCCCCAGGAATCCCCCAGAAACTAGAAAGTACATAAAGGAGACAGTTCCCATGTAGAGAGTGGGTCTTTATTACCCATTGTTGTGTCTCTGTATCTGGGCCATATGGTATGCACAAAAATATCTGTTGAATGACTCTACATATATATGTTCATAGAAACTGTGCTTAAACTGGTAGTACCAATTTAAGTTAAATTCTAGGGCTAGAGAACTGACTCACTTATTAAGAGCACATGCAGCTCTTTCAGGGGACTCGAGTTTGACTCCCAGCAATCATATCAGGTGGCAACTGCACTCTTGTGCACATACCTACACACAGATACATACACATATACATAATAAAAAATACTAAAAATTAATTGAAAATACTGAAATAGTTAAATTCTGTATGTGTGTGCATGTGTGTGTGATGGGGGGATGTCCTTCTGTATCTATGTTTCTCTTATTGGGTGATGAATAAAACACTGATTGGCCAGTAGCCAGGCAGAAAGTATAGGCGGGGCTATGAGAGAAGGAGAATGATGGGGAGAGGAGGCAGAGAGAAGCTGAGAGGAGATGCTACGTAGCTGGGGAAGAAGTAATAGGCCCCGACCCTTCTCCTATAAGATAAGACCACATGGAAGCCGGGCGTTGGTGGCACACGCCTTTAATCCCAGCACTCGGGAGGCAGAGGCAGGCGGATCTCTGTGAGTTTGAGGCCAGCTTGGTCTCCAGAGTGAGTTCCAGGATAGACTCCAAAGCTACACAGAGAAACCCTGTCTCCAAAAAACAAAAACAAACAAACAAAAAAAAAGATCATGTGGAAAAACTTAGATTAATAGAAATGGGTTAATAATTAAGAGAGAGCTAGCCAATAAGAAGCCTGAGCCATGGGCCAAACAGTTTCTAACTAAGTCTTTGTGTGTTTATTTGGGGTTGAAGGGTGGTGGGACCAGGCTAGACAGAAACTCTGCCTACAGTATGGTACCCATGTATGTTCACTTGAGAATGAGTTCCTAGGAACAAATCCTGGGAATCACCCAAGTCAAGCAGTTTCTCTACCAAGCGGTACAGCCCCAGCCTCTATTACAGGATTCCCACCTTGGTCCCATCGCAGTTTCAGCCCCCAAATAGCACAAGGAGACTCTGTTACAATACTGTCGGCCAATATCTAGGGCTTCTTATTGGCTAGCTCTGTCTTAAGTATTAACCCATAACTACTAATATATGTATTTCTAAAAGGTCTTATCTTGCCAAGAACGCCAGACTCATGTGTCCCTCTCCTCCTGGGATCACATGGTGACTTCCTACAACATTTCCCAGAATCCTCCTTATCTCCTAGTCCTGCCTATCTTGCTTCCCTAAACAGTGTTTTATTCATCAACCAATAAGAGAGACATATTTACAGAAGGACATCTCCCACCAAGCCTCTTTGTCTTATCTTTACCTTAATCCTCTATGTATTTTTTTGTTGTTGTTTTGGTTTGGTTTTTGGTTTTTCAAGACAAGATTTCTCTGTGAAACAGTCCAAGCTGTCCTGGAACTCACAGAGATCTACCTGCCTCTGCATTAAAGGCATGCACCACCACCACCCAGCTCTCTTTTGTCTTACAAAATCATGATTCTCAATAACATTAATATTTGTTTTATTGTATAAGTACAGGGTAGTTTCAAAACTATAAGACTAAAAACATTACTAGTACCAACTTTTTTGAATGCAGTTCAAAATACCTTTATTTACCCTTTAAATATATGTCTGAGAAAATGTTACAGTGTTCTATGTTTTAAATTAACTAAGTTACTTCAATTATTCAATATATTCAACTCTGGGTTATTTCTGTTCATATTCAGTTATTTCTCATTGTGTTCAACTTAACTTTTCCATACTTGACTTTAGGTATGAATACATAAGAATTAAGCAAAAACTACAAAAATCAGATTACTTCAACTCCTCACTCCCACCCCTAACTTTGTCTTGATCCTTCGTGATCTGTAATGCTACCTTTGATTGTCAGTACAGTGCAATCAAAACAGCAGACATTCTGCCATTTTCTAGATCTTTGAGCTGCATGTCAATCTGAGGCTGATCACTCCACACTTTTTCAATTTGCCTGTGAAGTTCACAATGATCTTCCCAGCTCTCTAATCATGGATGCTTTCAAATTCACCAGTAGAACCATGCTTTATCATCATAGTTACAAACCACATGAAGACTTTGGAGTACAGCCCTGTGTGAACTGGGCATTTATCTCTCTTCCTAGCACAGCCTATGCTCTTGAGAGCATCATCCAGGACCTACGTGTGCACCATGGCAATTGGAAAGATGGATAAAGTAGCCTCAAGCCCAGTGTGGTAGCCATGGATAACCTTGAATTCCTGATCCTCCTACTTCTACCTCTTGAGTTCTAAGATAGCAGACATGTGCC